>NC_080474.1:20935000-21105000 GCF_030265055.1 Doryrhamphus excisus
CATAGCAAACAGATGCTACGTATTCCATCCATCCTTCCTTCCATCCATCCATCCATCCTTCCTTCCTTCCTTCCTTCCTTCCTTCCTTCCTTCCTTCCTTCCTTCCTTGTTAAATCCATAGTTTATTTTTGTATGCACTAATGTGTACATGCGATGGTGCATGCCATGCCATCATGGTTTGGATGATTGCATTCATACTTAACAGCAGAGAAAACGTACCAGAATCCTTTTTAACCTTTTAACTTTTTTTATGAACACTGACTGGCAGCAACCTTCTGTGCGACACGGTGGAAGTTGCGTTCGTGGACATAAAGTAACCGTGATGTTTCAGGAAAATGGCGAGCCAGACGCGGCGATAAGAATCTCTTTCCATCTGGACTCCGGCCGAGTGTGCAGCTTAAGAGTCACTACAAGAGGGGCCGGGTAGGGGAATTGAACGCTTAGGTGAGGGTGAGGCTGAGGGTGAGGGCCGGCGAGGGAAAGCTGCCAGCGTCCCTCCAAGGGGAGACGGCGGAGATAAAATGTCTCACACGAAAAAGTCCTCCAGTCCCAATCAATAGCAACAGACGGAGAAATCCAACTTCTCTTGTCTGTTCATCTCCACTTTTTAACCTCCATCCACCAATCCCATTATTTCTCCACTTGTCGACACGAGGCTTCCCACGTGTCTCTCCAAAGATGCTTATCTGCATTTTTTTCCACTCTGCATTCTTTCACCCAGGTGTCTATTCAATCACCGCTTCCCTCCATCATTCTGCACGCCGGTGCTTCAATCAGCCGTATTGACAAAACCGTGCCTACCTGGCCAGCGCCAGCTTAAGGCTGAGGCACGGAGCGGGGATAAATTGACTCTGGAGATTTGGATTGATGGCGAGAGCAGGCGTCACAGAGGGGAGAAGAAGTTGAGCCTCATTGTCATTGACTGGGTTAGGTCATTAAATGCATTGGATTTCACATCTGCATACACTATGGTTGCTATCATTTCCAACGGGGCATGAAGGAAGTTTTTGGCATGCAATTTAAATAGAATAGTCATTTATATACTTAAATAATATTAATACAATTAAGTCATAAATTCACAAATAAAAATAAAATTCTTTTCACTTTTATTCTAGCAAAATTCAAGAAAATGTATTTAGAAAAAATAAATTAAAATTAATTAAATACATTTATTAAAAAAATAAATTTTATTTAGTTTATTTATGATGTTAAAACTTATAAAATACTAAAATAAAATAAAAATTGAATTTGAATTTATGAAGTTACATAATTATATACATAATTCTGAACCCGAATTTATTTAGAAAAAATAAATTTAAATTAATTAAAGACATTTATTTAAAAAACATTTTTTAGCTTATTTATGAAGTTAAAATTTATTAAATAATAAAATTAAATAATTTAAAAATGTATGAAGTTACATAATTATATACAGAATTCTGAACCCGACCTTTACTTTTATTCCAGCAAAATTCAGGAAAATTTATTTAGAAAAAATACATTTTAATTAATTAAAGACATTTATTAAAAACATGTTTTTAGTTTATTGATGAAGTTAAAATTTATAAAATAATAAAATAAAATAATAAATTCATGAGGTTACATAATTATATACATAATTCTGAACCCGACTTTCACTTTTATTCCAGCAAAATTCAAGAAAATTTTAGAAAAAATAAATGTAAATTAATTAAAGACATTTATTAAAAAAAAATATTTTTTTTTGTTTATTTATTAAGTTAAAATTTATAAAATAATAAATAAAATGTATGAAGTTACATAATTATATACATAATTCTGAACCCGACTGCCAAAACATACTTAAAAGCAACACAGTTTAGGTCGGATATTTCGGAATACTTTATGATGTACCTTACCAAATGAACCCAAACTCTCTGAAGGGCTGCACCTGCGGGGGGGGGGATCTTCCGTTTCCATTCCTTGGCTTATAACAGGGTCACATTCTTACATATGAATGGATTTATTTCCTCCGATGAGGATGGGGGGGGGAAAAGAAGTAGGCCATAAATATGAAGAAAATCAATTGTTCGACTGGAGAAATGAGGCATTTTGCAGGCGTCTGGTTTGAAAAAAAAAAAAAAAAAAGACACCCGCCGGCTTCGGTGTGCCTCCATTGAAATTGTCTACCTTTCCACCCCCCCACACTTATTTAAGTCTTCTCAATTTGTGCAGGCTGCTGGCAATTGGGGACCGTATGAGGGCAAGTTACCGTGTAAGCAGTCGCATCGGGGGGGGGGGGACTATTTAAAATGCACCTATGTGTTGCTGCCGGTGTGGTGGAGTAATGCCTGGGGGGGGTGTAACCAATCACACCGCACTTGAGTGGAAGAGCTCATCATTTATTGGTCACACACGAGTCTGCATTGCCCCACTGACTCTCTCCACGACTTCCTCCTCCTCCTCTTCTGTCTCCTTTTGTCTTTAATTCAGCGTTTATTCTACCTTCATGCGTGTCACTTGATGTATTCTCCCCAATTGTCACATATTTCAAAGATGGACATTTTCATTCTCTGTGTAATGAAGTGTTAGCGAATAAAAGAGCAGCTCTCTACGATGGGCTTCAAAAATAACGCGGGGGCTTAATTCTTGTCCGTGTGCCCACACTGGGTGATTCCTACGGTGCTTTTTACAGCAGCAAAGGATGAAACGTGACTTCTTAAGCAGGACCAGTGTGATACTCCATGGTCCCGCTGCTTGTTGGACTCGCTCACGCACAGGCTGGTGCGTAGGATAAGGACAGCCATGACGGCCATGTCGGCCTGTTGTCCTTTTCTTCGCCAATCTGATGTGTAGGAGGAAGTTGAAGTGACTTTTAAGCGCGGGCAGGCATGCAACAGATGGCGCTTAGTCAATCGCCTTGGATTCAAACCTGGGAAGGTTTCGCCACAAAGGAACTCTTCCGCGAATGGTGACCGGTGTTCGGCCCCCTCTGCGAAAAAGCTGGAAGTACACGTCACCTCTGCAGAGTTGCATTCTGGCATCTCACTAGCAACGCAAAATAATAAGCATTTTCAAGCATAGAAATGGCGAAGTCAATGAAAATACGAATAGAAGGCATTCAGAAGACGCATTGCATAAAGATGCTTCCGGTTTCCAGTTCCACATGTCCAAAAGGAGTAGGAAGAAGCAAAGCTTATTAAATCCTACCCCTCCATCTGGTACTTTTACAATCACTAACTGTTACATTTGTTCACTTCCTGCTTTCCTATTATGGCTTAAGGTTGTTTTTTTTTCTTAATTTTTTTAAATTGTATTAATTTTAAATGTTTTTAATTTTAAAAAACAGTTCCACATGTCCAAAAGGAGTAGGAAGAAGCAAAGCTTGTTAAATCCTACCCCTCCATCTGGTACTTTTACAATCACTAACTGTTACATTTGTTCACTTCCTGCTTTCCTATTATGGCTTAAGGTTTTTTTTTGTTTTTTTTTTTATTTTTTTTAATTTTATTTATTTTAATTTGTTTTATTAAATTTTTTTTTATTTAAAAAAAACAGTTCCACATGTCCAAAAGGAGTAGGAAGAAGCAAAGCTTATTAAATCCTACCCCTCCATCTGGTACTTTTACAATCAGTAATTGTTACATTTGTTCACTTCCTGCTTTCCTATTATGGCTTAAGGTTTTTTGTTTTTGTTTTTTTTTTAATTTTTTTTAAATTTTATTTATTTTAATTTTTTTTATTTCAATTTTTTTAATTAAAAAAAACAGTTCCACATGTCCAAAAGGAGTAGGAAGAAGCAAAGCTTATTAAATCCTACCCCTCCATCTGGTACTTTTACAATCACTAACTGTTACATTTGTTCACTTCCTGCTTTCCTAATATAGTTTAAGTTTTTATTTTCTTTATTTTTTGTCACATACCGAAGTACGAGGTGATATGACCATACAATGACATGACATTTTTAGTTTTTATGTCAACTATGTTGGGTAATATGACTGGTAAGGTGACTATAGGGTTGTTATTTCATGTCTAGAGGGCTTTAATAATGTTAAAAACGTTATATAGAAGGTTGTAAAAAGGTTTTCTATGTTCCAACTGTGGAAAATATTACTTTTGTAAATGAGGAATCCTACTCGGCGGGAATTCACTCATCAGGGTCTGGAACCAATGAACCAATTCATGACTTTATACACGAGGGATTACTGTATTGTTTGACTATAATTAGCCATTGTCATTTAAGTGCTTTATTGTTTTGGTACGTACATTTTTGTACATTTGGTACATTTGAAATGATATACATAACACATAATGCAATATTGAAGCCCTGCAGATTTTTATGTAGGTCTAGTTCCAATCTGAGGTACCGGTAGGCGCTGAAGCTCCTTCCTGCTCCACTTATTGCTGCTGTGAAGCAATCAAAGCGTAAAAGCAATCTTAAGCTGATTCTGCTTCTCAATTTTAGGACTCTGAAAATGTAAATGATGTCAGACTGTTGGTATATTTAGCTTTGTCCGATGATGCCCGCCGTGCCGAGGAAGTGCGATGGGAAATATTGAAATATTGAAATGTCGAAGTTTGCAAACACATATGTCGGTGTTACGCTCGGTATATTTTTAATAATGTTTACATAATGGGCTAAAGATGCAGCACTATTCCTCCAGTTGATTTGATTAGTTAAGCTAAGCACCAACCCCCGGGGGGGCCCTGCTGCCTCTTCTTAGTGAGATTACCTCAGCACAGCCACAGTTTGAATATGAATACAACATGAATATGGATGTGCTAACGAGTATTTGTGTTCATGCCTTAAAAAAAAAAAAAAACGTGGTGCAAGTAAAGTGTGGAACTTGCTGCATAATCGCCTCCAGGAAACGTGCGGTTGGGAGTCTAGTCGAGGATGAGCTGCTCACGCGTTCGCTATGCTTTGAAGCCTTATCTGAGCACGGCGGGGTCAGCGGGGGTTTTTCTTGGTCGGTGTTCGACAATGTATCCGTGGGGGGGGGGGTCATACACACTTACATGTATATTCACAAGAGTACCCACAGGCGTTCACAAGCTGCGTTATTGTAACACTTGACACACTGGTGAATGCTGCGAGACGGTTCCTTCACAGGATTTGTTTGAGTAACCTTTTGCCCGGGTGAGCCTGCGGTGTCAGCTCGTGGGTGAAAGTTTGATTTTGCACAAAAAGTGCAACGCGATTTGCTTCTTTTTTTTTTTTTATCTGGTGGAATGAAGTGCAGGCAACATGTAAGCGAGTCAACAGGTACTTTGGTATATTAGCAGGATCAACGTATTAGGTCGCTGCTGTCATCTTGAACTTTGCCGTGTTGAAGATAAAATAGTTCTTCAAAACACGCAGGACAAATTTAGAACCTCCAACAACTCCTGGATTTTTATTCACAAGTGTGTTGATTGTGGTTCTTCCTTCCTGGAATCATTCACAGCGTCAGTGGTTATATTCTTTTAGACTCTACCCCAGGGGTGGGCAAACTTTTTGACTCGCGGGCCGCATTGATATGACAAAATTTACGGGGGGGGGGCAGACTATATATTTTACACGTAACAGTCCACCTGGTATTATTGTATCTGTAAAATTGTCATGCAATCTGCTATTATTATTTATTATTTTATATTTATATTTAAATATTTTAAAAATAATAAAATATTATAATAATTACAATAAAATTAAAATAATAATTATTATATTATTATTATGTAAAATATGCAAATATAACTAATATTATATGTAATTAATATAATAATTAGCATTAATATAATAATTATAATAATCATAATAGTTCTAACAATAATTATAATAATCTAATAATAATAATAATAATAATAATAATAATAATAATAATAATAATAATAATAATAATAATAATAATAATAATTATTATTATTATTATTATTATTATTATTATTATTATTATTATTATTATGTGCTTGTGTCTCTTTATTCAGGAGCACTTTGTAAACAACAGACCATGTCAAACAACGAAATTGATACAACCATCAAAAGGTTGGCTCAGGCCATGATGCCAGGTTGTATGTTGACTTTAAATGAAATACTTTGGAAAAGATTGGGCGGGCCGTATTCAAACACTTGGCGGGCCGGATGTGGCCCCCGGGCCGTAGTTTGCCCATCCCTGCTCTACCCCAACCCGGTCTGCCACAAGACTTTTGTTGGAACGTGAACCGGTCCATGGATTTTATTTATTAATTTTTTTAAATTTTATTTTATTTTACTTTACCCCCCCCCAAGTGTAACATTTATTATCATTTTCTGGATTGCATGAGTCTAATCTTGTGCATTAAAATACAAGAACTTGAGACTGTGTCTGAACAGGTGACCAACTCAAACATCATTGATTGATTGATTGATTGATTGATTGAAAAAGGTCTGGGACCTCGGCCTTAAAGCAGCTTTTGCTGATAGAATAAAAAATTTAAAAAAAATTAAAATGAGCATAAAGTTCCCCTTCAAACATGTTATTGTCCCCATTTTGGGCTGTTTCCCCCCCAGGTCTACTTATACCGGTTTATAGATTAGCATAGCAGCCATCTCATTAATGGTGTAATCTAGTCACAATCTCCATGTTTGCTGAGGGAACAGAAGTGGCGTTGGAATGAAAAGTGAAATTAAAGTAAAGACGCCTCACATTTTGTGTGCAAGTACTTCATTCTCACTCGGTGATTGACTGGCACTCGTCTGGTGTCGCCTGGGCACCGATGCTTTGTTCGGTTTCGCTTTTATTTTAGCCTGCTTGGCGTTTTGTACGTTTTATACGTCGTCCCTCGTTTATGGCGATGAATTGGTTCCACACCCAAGCATGATAAGCGAATTTCTACAAAGTAGGATTCAGTAAATTGAATATTTTCATAGTTGGAGCATATAAACCCGTTTTTGTCTTTTTCTAAACCATTATTAGAGCCCCGTAGACCTGAAATAACACCCCTATAGTAATAAAAGTTTCTTTTAAAAACTGCATTTTGTGTTCAGTTTTGTTGAAGAATGTAGAAAGAAGAATATTATTGGTGTCATTTACGGTATCTAGTGGTATCTACTTAACAAAGTTTCTTTAAACACCAACTTCCTGTTTTGCCATGAGTTATTTCCTGCATGTAGTACTGTTTCGCTCCCCTTTATATTAAAAAAACTAGCATTTACAACTCTGTTTGGCTCCATTTTGGCCTGTTGAGGTGAGAAACACGATTGAATTCCGGAACTAACTCATGGCAAAACAAGAAGGTGGTGTTGAAGAGTGAGGTGTTGATCTCACCGCCACATTGCGTCACATCTTCAACGAAGATTAAAAAGTACTACTTATGGGAAACATTGATTTGGTTAGTGTCCGTTGGGAATTTCTCGAGCAAATTAATGACGCTAACTAAACCTCTGACAATACATTTTGATCATGTAAAGTACAACCTGTGTACTCTTTGGAAGGCGGCGGTAGAGTGTGTTTAAAAAAAAGTTTTTTTTAATAGATAACAAGTAAAAACACAGATTGATGTAAACTGCCCCACTAGGGACTGAGTTCCGTATTTAATTCCTATTGTAACATCAACCAATCAACAGACGGCAAACATTCCGACCCAAGTAGTCAAATAAATACCTGCAAGTGAGTCAAAGGCCCGTGGCCGTTATTGGGTGGGGTTGCATTGGAGCGTTGCTTCCTTGTCAATGTGTAGTAATGTACAATAGATGACAGTTTTACCGGAACCGACTCCAGCATACATACCTCTCCGATCCTAGTGAGGAAAAGCGGCATCGAAATGGATGGATGGATGGATGGATGGATGAATGGATGGATGGGTGTGTGGAACTGGCTGGAAGACAAGGCTTTGTACACTGATTAAAACACAACGGTATGATTTGTAAGCGTTATTAACACACAAACACACACGCACACGTATGCACACACAACACAAAAAACGGTCAGATGGTTGAGGCTATAACTGGTTCTGTCCTCAGGGAAGTCTTTAATTGGTCACAGTGCTTTACCATCTGGGGTTGGTGGGACGGATGGAGGGATGGATAGGGGGGGGGGTGTTGGAGGTAAGGATGAAACCTATTAGCTTGTAATACCGCCGCCATGTCTGCAGTGCAGTCGAGGTAGGCTTGATCAATTCCGTTTATAGTGTCACAGCATACCTGCAAGCCCGTGGGTAGATTCGGTCATTGCGATCGTGGGATTTGTTTGTTTGTGTGTGTATATACGCCAGGGGTGGGCAAACTACGGCCCGGGGGCCACATCCGGCCCGCCAAGTGTTTGAATACGGCCCGCCCGTTCTTTCCAAAGTATTTCATTTAAAGTCAACATACAAGCTGGCATCATGGCTTGAGACGACGTTTTCATGGTTTGGCAGTTTTATCAATTTCGTTATTTGATGCGGTCTGTTGTTTACAAAGTGAAAAAAGGGACACAAGCACATAATAATAATAATAATAATAATATTAAATAATAAATTAATTCTTATTATTATAAATTTATAATGTACTTTACATCAAATAAATGATCTCAAAGTGCACATATAGCAGATTGCATAACACTTTTACAGATACAATAATTTCATTATTTGATGCGGTCTTTACAAAGTGCTCCTGAAAAAAGGGACACAGGCACATAATAATAATAATAATAATAATAATAATAATAATAATAATAACAAATAATAATAATATAAAATAATAATAAATTTATGCTTCTTATTATAAATATATAACACACTTTACATCAAATAAATGATCTCAAAGTGCACATTTTTACAGATACAATAATTCCAGCTGGACTGTTACGTGTAAAATATCTGTCTGGCCCCCCGTCAATTTTGTTAAATCAATGCGGCCCGCCAGTCAAAAAGTTTGCCCACCCCTGGTATACGCGTACGTCAGGGTGAGGATTCGTACAAGATGCTTGATGGCAGTCGTCACAAAATCCAGAAAAAAAAACAAACAAAACAAAAAAAAAATCCAGAATTCGCCCCAACATTTTTTGGCCTGCAGCTTGGTCGCCGTCGTAGCCGTTTCCTAAAAATGATTCTATATTGTTAAAATGCACTTTTGCTACATTTTCCCCCTCTTACCAGTTTGACGGATCGACATGAAATCCGGGCTTGTATTCCGACAAACCCGCCCTACAGGCTCGGACTAAATGAGCCCAAATCGGAACCGCGGACACGAGACAGATGGCCGATGATAATTTGCAAACAGATTTGGGCTGTGCTGTACGCTTTGATCACTTTATAAGTGGGTCCACGGGTCAGACAAGTGATGATGATGATGATGATGCCCGCTAGCCAATGTGGCTATGATGAGTTCTTGTCCCCGTTGAAAACTAACGAGGGATGTTTGAAACCCTGACATTAACGAAATATTCAACGTTGTCTTTGATGATTCACTCAGGTGAGAATTCTGAGCTTTTATTATTATTATTATATATTCAGTTCATACTTTTCACTACCAGATGGCACTGTTGGCCCAAAGACGTTATACTGCGTAGTAATACGTGCAGTTGATACTTACCACCTAAAGATGGCACTGTTCGCACTGTGCTGGTCTAGCAAATGATAATGTAATGGTAATGGTAATGGTTTAATTTCATTTGAACAATCAATTGAATTGAATTGAATGCATCCCATAATCAGTTCCCAGTTCCACATGTCCAAAAGGAGTAGGAAGAAGCAAAGCTTATTAAATCCTACCCCTCCATCTGGTACTTTTACAATCAGTAACTGTTACATTTGTTCACTTCCTGCTTTCCTAATATAATTTTTTTATTTATTTTTTTAAATATATATTTTAATTTTATTTTAAAATTGTGTAATTTTTAATTTTAATTTTAATTTTAATTTTAATTTTAATTTTAATTTTAATTTTAATTTTAATTTTAATTTTAATTTTAATTTTAATTTTAATTTTAATTTTAATTTTAATTTTAATTTTAATTTTAATTTTAATTTTAATTTTAATTTTAATTTTTTGTCACATGGTGAAGTAGGAGGTGATAAGACCATCCATTGTGCATTGTTTGATTCCCTTACTCAATCCATTCCATAGTTTGATTCCACATACTGAAATGCTATGGCTAGCATAACGTAGTCCTAGCATAGAAGTGTTTCAAATGTACTTCTTCCCTGAGATCATATTTCTCCTCTCTTGTAGAGAAGTATTGGATGACATTTTTAGCGAATTGCTTATTTTTAGCCTTTGTTTGAAGTATATATATCAGCAAGTTATAGTATTTGTGATTTTAAAAATAAGGAGTTAGTATGTTCTCTGTAGGCGGCATTATGAATTATCCTTACTGGCCTTTTTTTGCAGTACATTTAGCGAGTGAAGATTGCTTTTATAGTTATTATCCCATATTTCCACATAATAAGTAAGATATGGTAGAACCAGAGAGCAATAAAGAGTGTGGAGTGATTTCTGATTGAGAAAAAAATTAGCTTTGTTGTATATTGAAATATTTCTGGCCACCTTATGTTGTATATTTGTCATTTTTTTTTACTTAAGCCCTAACATAAAATGTCAATAACTGACCTTTATTAACCCAACTACAGATGTCATGGAATAAAATAGCTGCTCGTAGATTTATGCAATGTCCACATTGAGCAGATAACCCCCAAATGGAAGTCATATTCCGTAAAGTTTTGTCCCCTAGGAGCCCAAACTGTAGGTGTCTTTAGTGCGGAGTGTAGCAACAACTTTTTTGGAGCATTACTTGCTCGTCGTTTTCATTTTTTTCCTGTTTCATTGAAAAAAAATCATTAAAACTCTCTACCAAAAATGAACCGTGACATTAAACCCGAGATACGTACCGAGCTGTGATTATGGCACCCCGAGTACTGACGTTGCAGTCGGTAGGGTGATGTCGAACGGAAGGGTAGTCGCTGCCGTTATTTCTTGGCCATGAGGAATAAATCTTTGATGTCGTGAAGGATTTTTGTCGACGATGGCTCTGCGCACAGCCTCCCCTCAAACGCTCTTGGAAAGATTTGTCTTTCATACTCCCACCTCTCTTCAGAATACCCCTCCTCACGCCTCGCCATTTAATCTCCCACTTACTCTCCATCTTCTCGACTCACTCGCTCAGCCTCGTTTCCTGGCTAGGCCTCAGTGAGAGGTAATGTCGTAATTCTATGTACACCTATGCTGTCCGTGTGTGTGTGTGTGTGTTTGCACGCATCTTGTTAAATCCTCCTCTTGTGCCTTTGTATAAACAGCGTCTCATATTTGAGTCTTTTCACCGCGAATCCTTCTCTTATCGCAACACTCAGCCTTTTAAATCCACGTCGCCATTCTCCCGCTACAATAACAAAGCCTAGCGCTTTTATTCTTGGACCAGCTCTCGCTTTTTTTTTTTTTCCTCTCCTCTCCCACTTCTTCTTCTTTTGTTGCACTTTGGGGCTGGTGGTGTTCAATTAGAAACGTGAACGCATGCAGGGTTCAACCAAGTGGTGAAACTTGTGTGACATGTAAAAAAAAAAAAAGGCCTGCCGTACAACTGTAGCGCTTTTGTGTGATGGGATGACACATTAGTGATGCGGCACAACTGCAATCATATAATGCTTTTACATTCATTCATTTTCTACTGCTTATACTGTATAATGCTTTTTACTGTACGTCAATCAATACTGACCACACTGGCCTTGAATATATGACAAGGGAAATAATAACTGATAGCAATAGCATTGAGCACCATTATCTTAAAATGATCATTTTTATTTATCATATTTTAAATTTTTTAATTTTTTAATTTTTTAATTTTTTAATTTTTTAATTTTTTAATTTTTTAATTTTTTAATTTTTATTTTATTTAATTTAATTTTATTTAATTTTATTTAATTTAATTTTATTTAATTTTATTTAATTTTATTTAATTTTATTTTATTTTATTTTATTTTATTTTATTTTATTTTATTTTATTTTATTTTATTTTATTTTATTTTATTTTATTTTATTTTATTTCATTTTATTTTATTTAAATCAACATTTCCAATAAAAATAACTAACACACCAGTTGCAGGTAGAATGAGATTCTGCATTTCTCCTTAATTACCATGGTTCGCTCGCAACGTTTGTCGCTAACAAACAAAACGGTCGAGAGTTGCGACGAGCTGCAAAGAGCTGACGTCACAAACCTGGCAAAGAGCTTTTAAAGCCAGGTTCGTGATCGCAAATGTGAACACAAAACATATTTGCAATTGACACTTTAAGTCAAGTAAGGAGTTGAATTTCTGTGTTATAGGATAGTCGTGTAGAAAAAGCTTCTAAGTTTAAAAAAAGAATTGTAATGAAGAATATTATTGGTGTCATCTACACTATCTAGCGGTACCTACTTAATAAAGTTTCTTTTACCTTCATTGAAGACACGAAGACACAAAGTGACAGCTGTATCAACACCTTAAACACCACCTTCCTGTTTTGCCATGAGTTATTTCTTGCATGTAATAGTGTTTCTCTCCCCTTTATATTAAAAAGCTAGCATTTAGAACTCTGTTTGGCTCCATTTTGGCCTATTGAGGTGAGAAACACAATTGAATTCAGGAACTAACTCATGGCAAAACAAGAAGGTGGTGTTGAAGGTGTTCACTGCCACATTACGTCACATCTTCAATGAAGATAAAAAGTACTACTTATGGGAAACATTGATTTGGTTAGTGTCTTTTTGGAATTTCTTGAGCAAATTAATGACGCTAACTAAACCTTAGCTGTATACGTCTTTTTTATTCCCTTTTACCTCATCAAAAATATACATATAAATATCAAAATGGATGCTGTTGATTTTTCAGTATGTGGTACTCGCTGAAAGTTCAGGGTCAGCGTTGTGATTACAAAGAAGCATAATCCTCTGATTGGTTCCACAATCATAGATGAAGTGAAAGCTTTGTGTTCTGACAATACATTTTGATGATGTAAAGTACAACCTGTGTACTCTTTGGAAGGCGGCGGTAGAGTGAGGTGGACATTTCAAGGGACTCCCGACTACTAGGGTCAAACTGTGTGGTTTAATAACAGCAGTGCACGACCATGAAGTATATTTGTCCGAAAAATAGTAGCACAGGAAACACAGCGGGGGTGTGTTGGGACAATTTTCACTCTTTTGTGTGCGTTGGTTCAAGACTGGATTACAGAGCATATACCCGCACTGGCTCAGCTAATATGTACATATCTCTATGGGATTACTTCACTATACTGTGTACTCCAAATCAATCAGTACTGGGTTAATAAGTGAGTACACAACATTTTTACTACACAATTACATCTGCACATTGGCAGAAGGGTTGTAGGGAATATTTTTTCCGGCTCCTTGTTAACGCCACATGATTGTGGAATCATTTTTACTGCTCAGTCTCTGTGTGGAAAAAGGCTCCGACTCGCTGGTCGTCCCCCATTTGATGTCGTCGGGAGCGTTTAAATGCAGTTAAGAAGAGTAAAGGTGATGAGGATTAAATGGCGTACACAGTACAGAGCAGTTCCAAGGACCTGGCTATTTCCAAGATAAAGCTGGGAGCTCAGTTCTAGTCAGATACCGCCGGTGTTGTTATGTGCTGGAATTGGACGTGGGGCCACAGTGTGAAGTAAGTGAAAGGATGAATCCTGATGTTTTGTTTTTATTATTTTTACTATCACAAGTACGAGAGGAAGTTTGGAGAAAAAGTGTTTTATGTCGTTTCAAATTAGGTTTTGTATTTATACCTTTTTTGCACCACGGACCGGTGTGATTTGGGTATTTTTTTTTCACGGACCGGCAATGTGTGGCAAAAAAATACAGCAAATATAAAATAACACGACGGGGCTAAAAACAAATGTTAAGTGCCTGAGCACAGTTTTAATTTAATTTTATTTAATTTTATTTTATTTAATTTTATTTTATTTTATTTTATTTTATTTTATTTTATTTTATTTTATTTTCTTTTCTTTTCTTTTCTTTTCTTTTCTTTTCTTTTCTTTTCTTTTCTTTTCTTTTCTTTTCTTTTCTTTTCTTTTATTTTATTTTATTTTATTTTATTTTATTTTATTTTATTTTATTTTATTTTATTTTATTTTATTTTATTTTATTTTATTTTATTTTATTTTATTTTATTTTATTTTATTTTATTTTATTTTATTTTATTTTATTTTATTTTATTTTATTTTATTTTATTTTATTTTATTTTATTTTATTTTATTTAAATCCAAACTTCCTCTTGTACATTAAATTAAATTAAATTAAATTAAATTAAATTAAATTAAATTAAATTAAATTAAATTAAATTAAATTAAATTAAATTAAATTAAATTAAATTAAATTAAATTAAATTAAATTAAATTAAATTAAATTAAATTAAATTAAATTAAATTAAATTAAATTAAATTAAATTAAATTAAATTAAATTAAATTCATTGTTAATAAATTATTTATTATTTCTGTCCGGCCCGGTAGCAAATGCGGACCGGTACCAGTCCCCGGTCCGGCAGTTGGGGACCCCTGCAATAAAGTATCTTTTCCACAGACAATGGAAGCTCAACTGATTTGTGACCCCCCACCATGAAGTTGAAGGTCAAGTTGAAAGGCTATACCAGGAGGGGTTGGGAACCTTTTTGGCTAAGACGGCTATGAAAGCCACATATTTGACAATATATTTCCTTTTTAATTTTAACATTTGTGTATTTTTACCCAAAGCCAAATGTAATATTTTATTCATTCATTCATTTTCTAAAGTTTATCCTCACGAGGGTAGCGGGAGGAATGTGTGTTCTCCTGCAAAAACGTGAAAAACTCAAAGTGGTTCTCAAATGGCGGGTCGGGACTGGTCTTTGCCTGAAATTTTTAAAAAATTCAAAACATAATGTAACGACTGTGTAATGTGTGTCCGTCCGACACACAGCTGCAGATATCTGCTGAAGAAGACTCATGCCAGAAAGAAAGAGAGTTGAAAGATTCACTCCATTTGGGCCACCACTTGTCATTGAGGAGTGATATATACTACAAAAGTACTACTGTGACATTGCAGGTATTTGGTTTTTCTAATTGATATGACTATTTAGTTCAATAATTCTTATTACAAGCATCCTAAAATGACTTTTTACTGATGCTAGTTACTTTGTTCCACAAAAATACTCCTCTGATGGTGGATAAGTCAGGGACTGTATACTGTATATATACAGTATATATTTATTTTTATATTTATAGTATATATATTTTCCACAGCTAATAGAATGTGAACATTTGAGCAGGATCTTAACACATCATTTCATTTATTAGTTTTTTATGGGTTTTTTTTTGTAAATTTAAAGCTGGATGTTTATTTATCCAAATACTACACTTGAAGTTTTTATGAAGTTTTTAGTGATACAGCATAACATACTGTTCTAATGGAATAAAAATGTGTTTAGTAAGTGCATATTGCTGGTATCATTCACTTTTTCCAGGAAATAATCTTTAACTACAAGAAAAACAAAAAAAATATCGCCTTGTTAACAATATCGTGATATATCCTGATATATCGTATCGTGAGCCTAGTATCGTGATACGTATTGTATCGCCAGATTCTTGCCAATACGCACCGGATTAGCACAAGTGAACCAAGGCTCCTTTCGGGGTCGGGTCTGTGTGCAAGCCGACTCGCTTTGCGGTTTGGTTCAGTTGAGCTGAAATGTGTAATATAAAATATGTTCTTTTCTCTTTATAAACCTTCTTACGTATGCGATCTCTTTGGTTTCTGTCGGAATCAACAAGTCTGCTGATGTTTGCTACTTTCAACAACAAGTGGACTTTTTCCTTATTTAAGGCGGAAAGCCTAAACATTGAACGTTTTATCCCATCTAAAATATCAATGACGTGCACTAATGAGTACATTTTGGCAGGAGCAACATTTGCAAGAGGCGAGTGCAGCAGATGTTCAGCCGCAGCTGAAGTGGTTACCGTTTTCCGCGGCTAAGTGTCATCGTGTTGGTGCAACGCAAGCGACCATTTGGCGAAGCCAGCAGGGCAATTAATGTTAATTACTGTGTGAAACAGATAGAAGTGCCGAGAGGACAGGGGCGATCCTCCGCGTCGCTTATCCCCGGGATGCGTGCGACTCAAGCAGGCGTACATGGGGGCGGGACGCAACACAATTAGGAATAAATACGCCGGCGCCTTGCCTACACCTGTCACTGTCATCGTTATTATCCATCACATCGTCAAATCCTCCACCTCTCAGAGTGCCGTTGAGGCGTTCAACTGGGGGATGAGGACGTTCGACAGGGGGGGATAGAGATAATTGGGGTTTAAGCGGGGTGTAGCGATGAAAACATGATGAGGAACAAAGGGAGTGTCGTTCTGTGCTCGGTGCGTTCAAGACAACGTCTAAGATGATTATTTTTATCGTTATTCTCTTTGTAGCCTCACATATAGATCGTGTTCTCAATGAAGGATATTCCTCTCGAGTCTGGGAAATCAAACAAAAAGATTGCGAGCGTCTCACACAAAGTCTGACAAAAGTCCACAAACAATCCCCAAGAGTTTTTTTTTTATTTTTTTATGTGAAGTACAACGTAGCACCGCTGTCTCATATAGAGGATCTTTGAGTAGCTTTTGTTCAGTATCTTCTTAAAGACAATAGTGTGTGCTAGCATGAATTAACTTGAACAAATACGCCATTTAGCACTTAATAACGTCATCAAACCATCAACCTTTACACCTTCCCACTTTGTATCACCATTTGTGAGCAAATATGAAAAAAAAGGAAAAAATACAATATTAAAGTAGAAAGCACACGCACACTATTGTGGTGTGTTCAGGGACGTGTTTTGGGGTTTCTAACTTAATATTATTTTTTGAATAATATAATTGCGCAAATTTCCAAAATTGTTTGCATTTACATTTTATTTTTTAAAAAAATTAAAAAAAATAACTTAAACTATATTAAGAAAGCAGGAAGTGAACAAATGTAACAGTTACTAATTGTAAAAGTACCAGATGGAGGGGTAGGATTTAATAAGTACCCATTATGTCATTGTATGGTCATATCACCTCGTACTTCGGTACGTGACAAAAATAAAATATATTTTTTTAAATAAATAAACAAAAAATAAAAATAAATAAAAAACAAAAAAAACTTAATAATGGCGCAAATTTCCAAAATTATTTGCATTTACATAACATTTTATTAAAAAAAAACAAAAACAAAAAAAAACTTAAACTCTATTAGGAAAGCAGGAAGTGAACAAATGTAACAGTTAGTGATTGTAAAAGTACCAGATGGAGGGGTAGGATTTAATAAGTACCCATTATGTCACTGTATGGTCATATCACCTCGTACTTCGGTACGTGACAAAAATAAAATAATTTTTTAAAATAAATAAACAAAAAATAAAAATAAATAAAAAACAAAACAAAAAAAAACTTAATAATGGCGCAAATTTCCAAAATTATTTGCATTTACATAACATTTTATTTAAAAAAACAAAAACAAAAAAAACTTAAACTATATTATGAAAGCAGGAAGTGAACAAATGTAACAGTTAGTGATTGTAAAAGTACCAGATGGAGGGGTAGGATTTAATAAGTACCCATTATGTCACTGTATGGTCATATCACCTCGTACTTCGGTACGTGACAAAAATAAAATAATTTTTTTTAAATAAATAAACAAAAAATAAAAATAAATAAAAAACAAAACAAACAAAAAAAAACTTAATAATGGCGCAAATTTCCAAAATTATTTGCATTTACATAACATTTTATTAAAAAAAAACAAAAACAAAAAAAACTTCAACTATATTAGGAAAGCAGGAAGTGAACAAATGTAACAGTTAGTGATTGTAAAAGTACCAGATGGAGGGGTAGGATTTAATAAGCTTTGCTTCTTCCTACTCCTTTTGAACAATTGTAATCTGATGCATGTTCAATTGAAGTTAAACCATTACCATATTGTGATATCGTGGTAATGATATTGTGGTATATAAGATATTGTGGTAATTGTAGCGACACTGTAAGCCAAATTGGTATCACTATGTAGATATTTGGGGCCAGCCCAAATGCTAATGTGACATTTACTTACTAAAACTTGAATGTCCTCCGCTATATGCTGATCTGGAATGCCTCATAAAAAGTCTGCGGTGTCAACACTGACAGCTTTGCACAGCGCTTGTGCACATCCTCGTGCACATCCTTGTGCAAACAAAGAAATCCCCTGTGATGCTTCCCTACGCATTCACTGTTGACCCAATTATAAGTAAGGGTTATTAACAGGCTCATTATTTTTTAGCCTTTTTTTCCCCCTCCTCCTACGCTGATTATTTGGAGTAAAATCACTTTGTATGAATTATAAACATTAGAAACCAATTAACTTGTTTGTTTGGAGAAGAAGCAGCACTTTCCTCAAGAACAGCCAACATAGATTTACTATAGCGGAGCATACTGATGAAGTATGCCATTAAAAATAAAATTGGAGCGTGAAAATACAAAGAGGTCCTGCTATGATTTACAGGAGAATAGTCTCCTTTTCTGGACTAGTGCTTGTGATGGATACTGGCATTTTGCCGGAGACACCGGAATAGAGAGCATCATCAATTCACATGGCTAATATGAACCAGTCTTGAACCAGTCATGATGTGCTTTATATATCACTATATTGACACGCACTATGGTACACATTATGTCATTGGATGCTCATATCACCGAGTACTTCGGTATGAGGTATATTGTTTAAAAAAAAAACAAAAAAAAAACTGAAACTGTATTATGGAAAGCAGGAAGTGAACAAATGCTCATATCACCTCCTACTTCGGTACGGGACAAAAAATTAAAAAATTAAACATTTAAAATTAATTTTTTAAAAAAATTTTAACAAATTTTAACAATTAAAAAATGTTAAAAATTAAATTAATTTATTTTTTTCTAATTTACTTTAATTAAATATATGCTGTATATATCACTATATTGACACTTACTATGGTACCCATTATGTCATTGGATGCTCATATCACCTCCTACTTCGGTACTTGACAAAAAATTAAAAAATTGAAAAAATTAAACATTTAAAATTATTTTTTTTTTTAACAATTAAAAAATTTAAAAAATCCAAAAATATTTTTGTAATTAAATATATGCTATATATATATTACTATATTGACAGTTACTATGGTACCCATTATGTCATTGGATGGTCATATCACCTCCTACTTCGGTACTTGACAAAAAATTAAAAAATTGAAAAAATTAAACATTTAAAATTATTATTTTTTTTAACAATTAAAAAATTTAAAACATCCAAAAATATTTTTGTAATTAAATATATGCTATATATATATTACTATATTGACAGTTACTATGGTACCCATTATGTCATTGGATGGTCATATCACCTCCTACTTCGGTACTTGACAAAAAATTAAAAAATTGAAAAAATTAAACATTTAAAATTATTTTTTTTTTTAACAATTAAAAAATTTAAAACATCCAAAAATATTTTTGTAATTAAATATATGCTATATATATATTACTATATTGACAGTTACTATGGTACCCATTATGGCATTGGATGCTCATATCACCTCCTACTTCAGTACGTAGCAAAAAAAAAATAAAATAAAAAAAATAATGAATAAAAAAATTAACTATATTAGGAAAGCAGGAAGTGAACAAATGTAACAGTTAGTGATTGTAAAAGTACCAGATGGAGGGGTAGGATTTAATAAGCTTTGCTTCTTCCTACTCCTTTTGGACATGTGGAACTGGGAACTGATTATGGGATGCACTCAATTGTAATCTGATGCATGTTCAAATGAAATAAAACCATTACCATTACCATTACCATAATATTATACACAGCATTTTGACATCCTCAGCACGGTTGCCGCCATGATGTTAAATTCTTTCCACCACGTATGATAATGGTGTGACATAACGCTTGAGAAGAACAGAAAACTGGTAGCACTTCATCTCGGTTCCACTGATCATGCCCTTGTGTTGTATTATGGATGTAACCCCTGCTGAGGATCCAGATCGCACCGCACACTGCAGCCTTCAGCCCAACCCCCACTCCACTTTTTTCCTGCTCCAGAACCCTCATATCTCCTTTTTTCTCTTTGTATCCCCTCCATGTTCACTCGTTTCTTTTTACTTCCAATTCCAGGGGGGGTAGTTTGAGGACTTGTTATACACTCACAGTCTTTTTTAGTTGATGACCTGTTTGATTTCCCAGCCTGGGGGAGGAATGTGTGTTCGCCTGCAAAAAAACGCTAGTCAGAGTGGTTCTCAACTGGTGGGTCGGGGACTCAAAAAGCGAAGATAACTGTGTCTGGCCTTCGGTTTTCCCTTCAATGAACCGCAGCTCCCCTCTGTACCGGCAGCACTCGTGCAGCCTCAGACCATGATAATAATCCAACAGGTTTGTTTTTCAGTGGCGGAAAATGTAAAAATAAATGCATTATGAAAGGATAAATACGTCAATTCATGTTTTTTTCACAGCTAAAAAAATCAAGATCAACTTGTGTTTTGGTAGCATTAGCGCTTTAAACGTCAACAAAGGGAAAAACAGCCATCATAAAAGCTAGTGTTTCTCACCCTGCTTTATTAAATGGGCTTAGTATAAATGAGGTGAGAAACACGCAACGGTATATAAATTTCCCGATATGGAAATTAAAGGCTTCTTTTTGCAGTACCGCTACGTTAAAGCATTAAAAACCACCGAGTGAGGGGAAAAATCCGTATATTCCTAAATGCAAACGTGCCTGGTTTGAAAGTTGAACCAAGCAAATGACCCAAATGAAAACAAATGGATCGGCGACTATGCTTAACAAATGAGGCGCTATGAGCTGAACGCCTCGTGTGTATGATCCAAAGTCTGATTAATGAGGTTTCACAGCACAACCAATACAACCAATATAGCCAAGATATCCAATAGCAGGGAAAGAACAACATGCAGGATATGAGCAATATTAGCCGTTTAGGTGTGAGGTGATCATGATTTAGTTTATTTTGGAAATTAAATGTTTACAGTTGGCTACACGGTGGTCGAGTGGTTGGCGCAGCTAGGAGACCTGAGTTCAATTCCACCCTCGGCCATCTCTGTGTGGAGTTTGCATGCGTGGGTTTTTTACGGGTACTCCGGTTTCCTCCCACATTCCAAAAACATGCTAGGTTAATTAGCCACTCCAAATTGTCCATAGGTATGAATGTGAGTGTGAATGGTTGTTTGTCTATATGTGCCCTGTGATTGGCTGGCCACCAGTCCAGGGTGGACCCCGCCTTACGCCCGAAGACAGCTGGGATAGGCTCCAGCAACCAGGAAGGAAGGAAGGAAGGAAGGAAGGAAGGAAGGAAGGAAGGAAGGAAGGAAGGAAGGAAGGAAGGAAGGAAGGAAGGAAGGAAGGAAGGAAGGAAGGAAGGAAGGAAGGAAGGAAGGAAGGAAGGAAGGAAGGAAGGAAGGAAGGAAGGAAGGAAGGAAGGAAGGAAGGAAGGAAGGAAGGAAGGAAGGAAGGAAGGAAGGAAGGAAGGAAGGAAGGAAGGAAGGAAGGAAGGAAGGAAGGAAGGAAGGAAGGAGGTCCATCCATCCACGTGGATGGATTGATTGATTGATGTGTTTTCAACCTGAGTGTTTCTGTGTGGACAGGACCCCTTACAAAAACGGGCGGTGGGTTCTGGGATACGGATGAAAAGGTTGATGGGAAAAAGGAAGATGGCTTTTAATTGAATAAAGATGGCTCTCCAAAGCTTTCTTTGCGGTGTCAGCAACACAGTCATCCTTCTTTAGGCTCCGTCCCATTTTCTCCTCACTGACTCGTCCATGCTCGTCTTCTCGCTCGTCTGCAACCAATTATCACACGTCTTTGTCTCCTTCCTCCAAACGCAGCGTGAACTTTTATTTTATTGAATTCCGAGTCACTCGTCATTTAATGCTCCCCTTGATTCCCTTTATTTGGGTGACTCATAAAGCATCTGCACCAAGCGGGGAGGAGACCCCCTTGGCTGTTACAGCTCATTATACCTGGCAAGGGAGGTGCCTTGCATCCGGCCGCCGTGCCCCCCCCACCATCAAGTCCAAAAACTGCAACTACAGCCCACTAGCCACGTATACATGGACCCAAATATTCCAATTCCATTGGGGTTATTTGCTCAAACGGAAAGAATGTAACCTTTGTATACACCTCATTCCCAAAGAAAAGTGCCAATCCCAATGAATATATAATGGGATTCCCAGGGGTGGAATATTCCTTTCCCCAATCCGATTGAGGTATCTTGTACCCGCTCAAACGGAAAGTTGTCAGACTGCGTTCTTCTTCTTCTTCTGTTGTTTATTGGCGGTTGGCAAGCAGCTTTGGTGTGCATTAGCGCCATCTGTGGAACAGAATCTAAACCCTTCTATACGCCATTCACAAGTCCACTTTTATTCCAAAAGAAAATACATATCTATATAAAACATGTGCCCAGCTTCATTATCAAATATTAGCGAGATTCAACTTTATCTTTTCCTGTTCGCGGGTGCGTTCTTTCATAGGTATGAATGTGAGTGTGAATGGTTGTTTGTCTATATGTGCCCTGTGTACCTATATGTGTCTATATGTACACCCTGTGGGTGTACCCCGCCTCTCGCCCAAAGACAGCTGGGATAGGCTCCAGCACCCTCGTGACCCTGGTGAGGATAAGCAGTAGAAAATGAATGAATGAGTAAAAAGGAGATTAATCTCTACTTTAAAAAAAATCTCTTGACAACACTAGTTGTCTGCATCATGTTTTTGACTATGGCGTATGGAAGCTGTCCAATAAATTTTACACCAATGAAGAATTTTTTTTTTTTTTGGGGGGGGGTCAAACAAAACAAACAAAAGTACGTTGCCTTGCCATCATTCATTCCGTATTCCTTTTACTTTAATATGCATTGAACACAGTGATGGGAGATGTTTACATGCATGGAATATACAGGTCACATTCGATATGTTACCATCACCCCCCCCCCCCCCCCCATGCTTCCTCTCCGCCCACATTTCTACCACATCTCCATGCGCACGGACAGCTCCAGTGACGATCATCATCACTCACTTCAGGGAGCAGACTGGTCAGGAGGCAAGATTAAAGTCAAAATATCAAGACCAGGAGGGAAGATTTCTAGTGGATTGACAGTTTGCGTGTGCGTCGAAAAGACTAACACCCGGAATGTTTTTTTTTTTTTTTTCAAGCTAATCTCAAAAAGGAAAATATGATCAGCGTCGAGTGCGTGGTGGAGCTTCTTTTCGGATGATGAGCGTCCTCCTAAATCCCTAATGAAATTATTGGATTTATGGCCAGCGTTTTGATTCATTTTTGACATGTTTTCCAAATCCGCTGACTAGAAACCTGACCAGGGAGTAAAAATTTAAAGTTGAGGTGCACTCAAAACAAGCTTCTAAAAAAAAATCTGTCAAAAGATCATTTTAAATTCTGAAAATTGGTGAGAAATTCCAACAGTAGGCAAGCATAGATGGATTCTACTTTAAAGAAATCTAGATGGGAGTGCAAAAAGTATATATTCAGTGACATATTGCAGCCAAGTGCTTTGTAGGACTTGAGTAGGTTTGCCACCAGCTGCTTATAATTATCTAAATCAGCATTTTGTCCACTTCCAAGAGAGAGATTTCAGCAAATAACAACAAAGTTACTGATATCAAAACTGTAAACACACTGTACCCACTAGGGATTGACTGATACCGATACCGATTTTTTCCCATCACCCTTAGCCGATGGCCGATTTTGCTTGTGCCGATATTTGTGGCCGATACTGCTTTTTCTCCCTTAATTTACATGAAAAAATGACAATGATAACAAATATTACAGGTCTCAAGTTTAAACAAATATTGACATTAATTGAGCTTAATTTAGCTTTCTTAAACACACATTTAAACACAAACGGAATAAAAAAAGGAATAAATAAAATATTAAATAAATTAAATATAAAATAAATAAAATAAATAAAATAAATAAAATAAATAAAATAAATAAAATAAATAAAATAAATAAAAATTAAAATATAAAATATAAAATATAAAATATAAAATATAAAATATAAAATATAAAATATAAAATATAAAATATAAAATATAAAATATAAAATATAAAATATAAAATAAATAAAATAAATAAAATATTAAAAAGAATAAATATTCAACCATGTGCAAAATGTTTCTGTCTGATGCTAGTTTATCTAGCATCGATGCGAAGACTGCTCCTCCGCAGTGAGATGTGCCTATTTCAAAGCAGGTGGCAATATTTATTTCATTTATTTAATTTAATTTAGAGGCTAATTAAAAGTTGAAAACGTACCCATGTTGTGAGTCACCACTCTTGCAGTGTGGAAGTGGTACCGCGACTGCGTGTGTTGCAGGGTCCTCCGGCCCGCCGATGTATCGGTCGATCCTTAATCTTCAGTGACATATTGCAGCCAAGGGCTTTGTAGGACTTTAGTAGGTTTGCCACCAGCTGCTTATAATTATCTGTTCATGCATTCTGTCCACTTCCAAAAGAGAGATTTCAGCAAATAACAACAAAGCAATTGATATCAAAACTGTAAACACACTGTATGTTCTGATAACTACAGTTTTTGTCTTATTTTGCAAAAATAAAAAAATAATACAATACTATATCTTGGAAAATAATATGCACTATAAGTACAATATGCACTTCTTACTTACTTTTTCTTTAGTAGTGACTGAAGTACTTTTCTTCCTGAAGCATTTCTCTTGTAGACCAGTTGAATTTAGAATTGTGGGGACTGTATTTTCATTTGGAGTGCACCGTATTTGCCCCCCAGTCTGTAAAAATGACACATAGGTTGACACCCGCTACGACACTGAGTGGTTACGGTTCAGGTGGCGGATATTCCGATAGTGGACTTTGTGTTCTGTCAAGTACTCACAGGATAAAGTGAGTGTTTGTGCCCGCCGATGCCATCTCATTCTGTTCCTAATCCTCCCCAGATTGAGGTCAGTGGGGCTATTGCAAGATCTCCACAACCCCGGCCTGACCCTCACAAATGTTCAGATTGGGTGAAAGTCTTTCTGATTGGCTAAGAGGACTCGGGCCTTGTCGCAGTGTTAAATATCAGCGTAAGAAGCGAGGCCAAGCGTTCGGGAAGCATCGGCGAGATGATAGCTTTCGGTCCTGGTGGACTTACGGAGGGTTGACAAGGAATATTGGATCGGTGTTTGAGGGATGGGAGGGCACGAGATTGTCCCTGTGATGCTTATGCTCTAGCGTCATGTGGGAGTGTTGCTATGGCGACGGTATGTTGTAGCGTAGGTGTGTTGTTGTGGTAACATTTTTATGTGAGGCTGCCGCTCGCTGTATTATTGCTGACACGTCATACTCGTATTGCGTGGAGGCGTGTAGAAGTATTACATTCATGTAAGTATTATTTAGGTAGAGAAATTGAATTATTTATTGAGACCTCCTGGACTGGTTTGGGTTTTTCATAAAAATAACAATATTTAGCTTTAAACAGCTTTAGATTCATGCAGCTTTTGGGGCGAGGACTTAGCAGGGTGTGGTGAGTTTGAGGCCCAACCCGTTGTACTTGCAAGTGTGGGCAATATTTGGGGATGAGTACCGCCTCAGTACAGATTTGGGAGCAAATAATTCAGAAAACTAACCAAGTCAAAGTAATGGTAATGGTAATGGTAATGGTAATGGTTTTATTTCATTTGAACATGCATCAGATTCCAATTGAGGGCATCCCATAATCAGTTCCCAGTTCCAAATGTCCAAAAGGAGTAGGAAGAAGCAAAGCTTATTAAATCCTACCCCTCCATCTGGTACTTTTCACTAACTGTTACATTTGTTCACTTCCTGCTTTCCTAATATAGTTTTTTCTTTTTATTTTATTTATTAATTTTTATTTATTTATTTATTTATTTTAGTTTAGTTTTGCTACGTACCGAAGTACGAGGTGATATGACCATCCAATGACATAATGGGTACCATAGTAACTGTCAATATAGTAATATATATGTAGCATATATTTAATTACAAAAAAATATTTTTGTATTTTTTAAATTTTTTATTTGTTAAAATTTAAAAAAAATGTAATTTAAAAAAAAATGTTAAATGTTTAATTTTTTTAATTTTTAAATTTTTTGTCACGTACCGAAGTACGAGGTGATATGAGCATCCAATGACATAATGGGTACCATAGTCAATATAGTGATATATATAGCATATATTTAATTAAAACAAAAATATTTTTGTTTTTTTTAATTTTTTAATTGTTAAAATTTGTTAAAAATTATTTTTATTTTAAATTTTAATTTTTTTTAATTTTTTGTCCCGTAGCGAAGTACTCGGTGATATGAGCATCCAATGCCATAATGTGTACCATAGTAAGTGTCAATATAGTGATATATATAGCATATATTTAATTAAAACAAAAATATTTTTGTATTTTTTTAATTTTTTAATCGTTAAAATTTGTTAAAAATTATTTTTTTTATTTTAAATTTTAATTTTTTTTTATTTTTTTGTCCCGTAGCGAAGTACTCGGTGATATGAGCATCCAATGCCATAATGGGTACCATAGTGCGTGTCAATATAGTGATATATATAGCACATCATGACTGGTTCAAGACTCTTCATCCTTGTATTTAGCAAACATCAACTGCTTGTATTGTTTCTTGAATTGGCTCATTGTTGTGCATTGTTTGATTCCCTTACTCAATCCATTCCATAGTTTGATTCCACATACTGAAATGCTATGGCTAGCATAACGTAGTCCGAGCATAGAAGTGTTTCAAATGTACTTCTTCCCAAATCGTCTTAGCTATGTCAGTTTATTATTTTGGATTTTTCCTTTTTTTTTTTTTTTTTGCATCCTGTATTGCTCAGGGTCCCTAATTTTGAAGACACTAATTTGTGGAACAGCAACACGAGATGATATCATCCCGGTATGCTTCCACAGAAATCCGATTGCCCAGCAGCAAGAGCCATTAAGAGAGCGAGGTTGCTGAGCCTGAAAGCATTATAAAGTCAACCTGTGCATGTAAACACCGGCACCGGCCTACTTAGAGTCCCATATTAGTCATTATATCATACAAGCAACAAAGGCGTATATCAGCAGAAAGCTTTACTGCACCCATGACTGACATTACTGTAATCACACGCTGGAGGTGAGCGAGGATGTGAAGATGGTCGAAGAATTGCAGCAAATTGCTCTCCTCCATGTACTTTGTGTACTTCATGTACTTCATGTACAGTAACGGAATGCCGCACCTCATTAGAGCGGCTGACTTTGACCCACCTTATTGCCCACGTTGCCTTTTTCCCCGCCGCGTCTATTTTAGCGCCACGTCTCACTCCAGATGCATCAAGCGGCTGCGATTCTCTTCTCTCCTCGCTTGTCTGTCTTCTTCTTCTCTCTGATGTGTCTAACTTTGGCCTAGTTTGTGCTGCTTCTCTTTCTGGCTGGCCTCTCAGTGTAGCTCCTGTTTTTAGACACGCGTCTGATGAACACAGTGCCCTTTTTTTGCATTTCGTCATGTTTGGTTGATGGTGTGAAATCTTGATTTGTTATGTAGAAAGTTCGTGTACAAACCTAGTAAAAACAAAACAATAGGAAATTATGTTTTCTTTACAACTTTCTTTTCTTTTGATTTAACTTAGTGCGCTTTTTTTGTTGTCCACATCCGCATCTTAGCTTTGTGTTATTGGTCCATCCATCTTCTTCCACTTGTCCGAGGTCGGGTCGTGTCACGGGGACAGCATCCTAAGCAAGGGAGCCAAGACTTCCCTCTCCCCAGACTACTTCGTCCTCCCAGTGCACGGCGGTCGAGTGGTTCTCGCGCTAGGACCTCACAGCTAGGAGACCCGAGTTCAATCCCACTCCATCTCTGTGTGGAGTTTCCATGCGTGCATGCGTGGGTTTTCTCCGGGTACTCCGGCTTCCTCCCACATTCCAAAAACATGCTAGGTCCAGGGTCGTTTTCTACCGCTTATCCTCACGAGGGTCGCGGGGGTGCTGGAGCCTATCCCAGCTGTCTTGGGGCGAGAGTCGGGGTACACCCTGGACTGGTGGCCAGCCATCCAAAACACATCCATCCATCCACTTGCTGAGACATGGAGAAGAGGAAAGAATAATTAAGCTCTGCTTCATCCTACTACTTTTCAGACGTGGTGAACTGTAACCTGTAAACATTCACTCATTGATTTTCTACCGCTTATCCTCACGAGGGGTGCTGGAGCCTATCCCAGCTGTCTTGGGGCGAGAGGCGGGGTACACCCTGGACTGGTGGCCAGCCAATCACAGGGCACATATAGACAAACAACCATTCACACTCACATTCATACCTATGGACAATTTGGAGTGGCTAATTAACCTAGCATGTTTTTGGAATGTGGGAGGAACCAAACATAAACATTCCAAAACATGTAAATATTATTTATGTCTTAATTGTTTATGCCTTATATGTATTATTTTATGTTATGTTTACTATAAATGTGTGTAAAAGTGACTATAGGGGTGTTATTTCATGTCGAGAGGTATCTAATAATGTTCATTCGTTCATTTTTCTATCGCTTATCCTCACGAGGGTGGCGGGGGTGCTGGAGCTTATCCCAGCTGTCTTGGGGCGAGAGTATCAAGGTACACCCTGGACTGGTGGCCAGCCAATCACAGGGCACATATAGACAAACAACCATTCACACTCACATTCATACCTATGGACAATTTGGAGTGGCTAATTAACCTAGCATGTTTTTGGAATGTGGGAGGAAACCGGAGTCAAACCCACGCATGCACGGGGAGAACATGCAAACTCCACACAGAGATTGCCCAGGGTGGAATTGAACCCGGGCCTCCTAGCTGTGAGGTCTGCGCGCTAACCACATGTCCACCGTGCAGCCACAAATTAGTCTAATGTTATTATGAATAATTTTTTTATTAAGGATTCCAAAGGCCAATAGAAAACTAGCCGTGTGCCCAAAATGGCCCCTGGGCCGCATTTTGGACACCACTGATGTAGCGGCCTCCATCACACTGTACACAATAACTTTCAGTCATACCACTTTATGGCTTTTAATAACAACCTTTGCTCCCATAGATGCCATGCCTCAAAGAAAAACAGAAAAACTGAAGCCAGGTTCTCTCTGCAGTTGAGTAATCAAGAAACCAGGCCACGATAAGAGGAATAATGCTATTTAAGATCTCTGTCATATTCTTGTGTCTTGTGGTGTCCTGGCTGGTCTACGAAGCTCATGAAGAGCAGTGAGGCAGAATGGTCGACTGTCGCCATAGCAACCCCAGAAACGCAGCTCCTCTCGTTAGCATCCAGGGAACCTTCACTGCGATTTTAAAGCTGTTATTTTAAGGCGCTGTTACATATTGTTGCTTTAAATATGCTGCAAATCTCTCAGCTTCTTGCTGCTCTATTAATTTGTTGTCACGCAGATTTACACATGCATATGCAATATCTATTGCAGTAATACGTTCCACCGCATACGTGTGGGTTCGTCAATCTATCGAGTACGACGCGCCAGCACACTTTTGCAACGCGCTGGAGGCTTTTACTGATTTCTGATTCGTTTTCTCATGACTTTCCATGTTAATCCACATATGCATCGCTCTTGGAGGCGTGTGTTGGTCAGGGAAGTCAGCACACAAGAACACGTGAAAGTCCTAGATAGAAGATGGAACCGGGATATGGAGGGCACTCACCTCCCACAAAAAATATATATATATATATTAATTACAACACCTGTTCCTCCTCCGCTATGGAGGACCAAAAAACACTTAGGACCGCCCCCTCATTTGAATAGTTTTTCCTTCTGCATTTCAAGCTGACATTGTCTGCAGCATGAAATAAATACATATGAGAGCAGAGTGCTGTTATTTATTTATTGATATGTAATTCTATTTATATATTTATTTTTGTATTTATTTCTACATTTATTTTTGTATTTATTTTTAATTTTTGAATCTTATTTTTTTTTTTTGTATTTATTTTTGCTTTTATTTATTTATTTATGTATATATTTTTTTTTTGTTTTTATTTCCATTTATATTTATTTTTTTGTATTTAATTTTTTGATGTTTTTGTTTCATTTTTGTTTTTATTTTCACTTTTATTTATTTATTTATTTATTTATTTATTATTTTGGCAGTTTTGGTCCTCCATACTCTGCAAATGTCAGATCACGATCTGCATGTTTATTTATTTGCACCACTGCTGCTGTGTATTCAAGTTAATCCTGTACATTTAGCATTTAGCATTACACCGTTTCTTTATGACCTCTGACAGAAATTGGTCATTCTACCCTGAAAATACTTTTTTTTGTATCGTATACGACATTCATTCATTCATTCATTCATTTTCTACCGCTTTTGCACATATAGACAAACAACCATTCACACTCACATTCATACCTATGGAATATTTGGAGTGGCTAATTAACCTAGCATGTTTTTGGAATGTGGGAGGAAACCGGAGTACCCGGAGAAAACATGCAAACGCCACACAAAGATGCCCGAGGGTCGAATTGAACCCTGGTCTCCTAGCTGTGAGGTCGTATACAACATACTCCATTTAATATTTGCTGCATAGTCGCCACAATGTGTGGTCCACAGTTAATTAGCGTGGAGTCGAAAAACATTTCGAGCTGTAGGCCAGGGGTCCCCAACCTTTTGTTGCACCACAGACCGGTGTGATTTGGGTCTTTTTTTTTCACGAACTGGGAATGTGTGGCAGAAAAATACAGTAAATGTAAAATAACACCATGGGGCTAAAAGCAAATGTAAAGTGCAGGGAAAATATAACTCACCTGCTATATCAGTGGGAGGCCTGAGCTTGTTTCGTTGAGACGAGATGATCCCATCTTGGTGTGATGGGAGACATTAGCCACGTATACATGGACCATTACAAATGTTGACTTGTTTTTCACTAAATCAAGTGACACTGACATAAGTCACTAGCCACGTATACATGGACCCAAATATTCCAATTCCATTGGGGTTATTTGCTCAAACGGAAAGAATGTAACCTTTGTATACACCTCATTCCCAAAGAAAAGTACCAATCCCAATGAATATATAATGGGATTCCCAGGGGTGGAATATTCCTTTCCCCAATCCGATTGAGGTATCTTGTACCCGCTCAAACGGAAAGTTGTCAGACTGCGTTCTTCTTCTTCTTCTGTTGTTTATTGGCGGTTGGCAAGCAGCTTTGGTGTGCATTAGCGCCATCTGTGGAACAGAATCTAAACCCTTCTATACGCCATTCACAAGTCCACTTTTATTCCAAAAGAAAATACATATCTATATAAAACATGTGCCCAGCTTCATTATCAAATATTAGCAAGATTCAACTTTATCTTTTCCTGTTCCCGGGTGCGTTCTTTCAGCCAATGCTGAGATATGACGTAACACGCAGCTCCAGACGTTCTTCACTTTTAAAAAAAATGGAGGCCAGCAATCGGCACTGGACTGCTAAGGAAAGTTTGTTTTGGATTCAAACTAAATTCCAAGACTGGACGAAGGAAAAACTGGCAATACGGAGTTATTCCAACAAGTGGAAGAAAAACTCCAGGAAGTCGGTATCACGTGATGTTGGTGTTTACGTTTTACTGGGCATGCCCCATTGACTATTCTGGTTGATTATAGAGACACGTGATTGGAATATTCCTTTCCATGGATACCATTGCTTTCGGAAAGGTCATTCGGAAAGATTCTATTCGGAAAGAGAAAAACTCCTCATGTAAACATGACTAGTGAGTCATTAAAAAATTATTTATTATTTCCGGGTTCTGGTCCCCGGCCCAGCGGTTGGGGATCCCTGCTGTAGTTCTGTGTAACTCCACAAGTGGGCAGTAGATTCATTTGAAGGCAGACGGACAGTTACTTTCAGTTACTTTCAGTTACTTTCAGTTACTTTCAGTTACTTTCAGTTGCTTTCAGTTGCTTTCAGTTACTTCCAGTTACTTCCAGTTACTTCCAGTTACTTCCAGTTGCTTTCAATGAACACCCGTGTTTTCTTCTTCTCGCAGTCATTGCAGACTCGCTGACAGTAACGGCGCCGGCCCAGACTCTGTCCAAAGTGGAAGGTGACACCCTGCAACTCAACTGCGAAGTGTCCAGGACCACAACGCAACACACGCACTTGTCGGTCGGGTGGTACCTGAGGGCCCCGGATGACACCACACCCCCACCGCAAGAGCTGCTCACCCTGTCAAAAGACTTTGTTCTACGCTCCGGGGGTCCGTACCGTCAGAGGATGGCGGCAGGTGACCTGAGATTGGACAAAACCAGCGCCACGTCCTACCGACTCACCATCCATAAACTGCAGCCGGTGGACCAGGGTCTTCTCTACTGCCAGGCCGCCGAATGGATTCAGGACCCGGACGGCACCTGGTTTGCTATGACCCGCAAGCAGAGCGACAAGACTCAGCTCCGCGTTCAGCCCACCGGTGAGTTGAAGACTGGAGAAGCAGATGTACATCAAGCATGTGGGCCAGCTTCCTCTGATTGCTGATCAGCCTCTCGCGCTAAGCTCATTAGCTTCCTTAAAAGGGCTTATTCAACCTACACAGACCTCCCACTGGTGCGTTTGTGTGGCTTTGACAAGCAACATTACGAGCGCAGTCAATGATAGTGTAAACATCTCGAAGACAGTGCAAGGACGCACAGCAGGCATTCTTGGCATGTCGGAAACATCAGTACAAAAGGAATCCATTCCGTAGTTGGTACAATTTTATTATAAAGTTCACTTTTGGAATGTGGACAGTATTTTCCGAGCTATAAGGAGCGCTACAAATTGACTTATATATATAATATAATAGTATTGTACTACTTCGGTAAGCGCTGCACTTGAATGACCGTCGGACCATTTCCCGCCGACACAGGGACGTAATCCGTACGTTGCCAAGAAAACAACAACAAAAAAAAAACAACATTGCGCCCATATTTCTGCTACTCTGAAAAACCAAGTGAAACTGACTCAGACAATGATGAGCGGGAACCCGGAACGTTTGATGGCAAAATTTCCCAGCTGTTCAATTCCGATACAGAAGATGATAACTTTGAAGGATTTGTTGTAGGAAGGTTGCAAACAGATAAGTTATGGGGCTAATTTTAATATAATGATGATCAATAAAGCAGTTATTGTATAACTGTTAGTTTTCTGATATACTGACTCCGACAATGATGAGCGGGAACCCGGAACATTTGATGGCAAAATTTCCCAATTCAGATACAGAAGATGATAACTTTGAAGGATTTGTGGTAGGAAGTTTGCAAACATAAGTTATGGGGCTAATTTTAAGATAATGATGATCAATAAAGCAGTTATTGTATAACTGTTGGTTTTCTGATATACTGACTCCGACAATGATGAGCGGGAACCCGGAAGGTTTGATGGCAAAATTTCCCAGCTGTTCAATTCCGATACAGAAGATGATAACTTTGAAGGATTTGTGGTAGGAAGGTTGCAAACAGATAAGTTATGGAGCTAATTGTAAGATAATGATGATCAATAAAGCAGTTATTGTATAACTGTTAGTTTTCTGATTTTGAAAATATCAATATCATTTTGAAATATCAATTTGGTCGTAAAACACATTTGTACCAAAAAATAGATCATGAAAAAAACATAATCTTTTATCCAAATATCTACATAATGATACCAATTGGCTTACAGTGTCTTTAGAGTAGTCCGTGTACAGCTTGTACTATAGCAGTATAGATAATAAATAATAATATCTGATAAAAAGGACTCGGCACACATAAATGATTGTCTAAATTTGTGGCAACGCATGCTAGTACCAAGATAACCTAAGATGTGTCTGGCCTTCAGTTTTCCCTTCAATGAACCGTAGCTCCCCAGTGCCGGCAGCACTTGTGCAGCATAGGAAATATGTTGCATAGGAAATATCTTCATTCATTCATTTTCTGGTACATCCTGTACTGGTGGCCAGCCAATCACAGGGCACATATAGACAAACAACCATTCACACTCACATTCATACCTATGGACAATTTGGAGTGGCTAATTAACCTAGCATGTTTTTGGAATGTGGGAGGAAACCGGAGTACCCGGAGAAAACCCACACATGCACGGGGAGAACATGCAAACTCCACACAGAGATGCCCGAGGGTGGAATTGAACTCGGGTCTCCTAGCTGTGAGGCCTGCGCACTAACCACTCAAGCACCGTGTCATCAATTTATTAAAAAACAAAGAAGTAACTCATCGCAAAGTAGCAAGATGAAGAAATCACTGAAGTGGCGAAAGCGTTGAGCGTGTTAACGAAACAGAAGTCACAAACCATGTTGATGTTGAGAAGCTGTTGGGAAGACTCTACCTTGGACTCGGACTCCATTGAGTTTTCCAAGGTCCACTCGCCAGTAACATTAGTCAAGCATCCTCTTGAGTGCATTGGCTTGAGGAAGCGTGCTGACCCTTACGGCCCTCGGCGACTACTTGTCTAATAGAGACGACAAAGTGAGGGAGGATGAGTCGAAGGAAAGGAGGGAGGACAGGAGATCAAGTAACACAAAGGGGTGGCTGTCCGTTGAGTAGGTCTCATATCCTATACGTCTGTGTAGATCAGTCGTCCGGGTCATGGCAAGTCTTTTCATTTGAAGGTGGAACAAATAAAGTGTTGCTTCAACCTTTTACAGAACTTAGATCATAATTATGTCAAAAGTGGTAATGGTAATGGTAATGGTAATGGTAATGGTTTTATGTCATTTGAACATGCATCAGATTCCAATTGAATGCATCCCATAATCAGTTCCCAGTTCCACATGTCCAAAAGGAGTAGGAAGAAGCAAAGCTTATTAGCTTATTGCAAATTTCCCCACTGAGGTACGAATAAAGGCATATCTTATTAAATCCTACCCCTCCATCGGGTACTTTTACAATCAGTAACTGTTACATTTGTTCACTTCCTGCTTTCCTAATGTAGTTTAAGTTTGTTTTTGTTTTTTTTTTGTCACATACTGAAGTACGAGGTGATATGACCATTCTGGTCATTCTGGTAATTTCTTTTTTAATTTTTAATTTTTAATTTTTAATTTTTAATTTTTAATTTTTAATTTTTAATTTTTAAATTTTAATTTTAATTTTAATTTTAATTTTAATTTTAATTTTAATTTTAATTTTAATTTTAATTTTAATTTTAATTTTAATTTTAATTTTTGATTTTTAATTTTTAATTTTTAATTTTTAATTTTTAATTTTTAATTTTTAATTTTTAATTTTATTTTTATTTAGATTTTTAATTTTTATTTTTTATCACGTTTCAAATGTACTTCTTCCCAGAGATCATATTTCTCCTCTCTTGTAGAGAAGTATTGGATGACATTTTTAGCTAATTGCTTATTTTTAGCCTTATGCATTATTTTAGCTGTTTGAAGATGAACTATATCAGCAAGTTGAAGTATTTGACAAGATTTTACAAATAAGGAGTTAGTATGTTCTCTGTAGGCGGCATTATGAATTATCCTTACTGGCCTTTTTTGTAGTACATTTAGCGAGTGAAGATTGCTTTTATAGTTATTATCCCATATTTCCACACAATAAGTAAGATATGGTAGAACCAGAGAGCAATAAAGAGTGTGGAGTGATTTCTGATTGATAATAAATTTTGCTTTGTTCAATATTGAAATATTTCTGGCCACCTTATGTTGTATATTTGTAATATGAGGTTTCCAGCTCATATTTTCATGTATTGTGATCCCCAGAAATGTATTTTCCTTCACCCTTTCAATGTCTACACCGTCTATTTGTATTTGCTGGTGTGTGTACTTTCTGATTCATGATTTTAGTTTTACTTAAGTTCAAGGATTCAATCTATTATCATCAAACCATCTTTTTAGTGTGGATGAATGAAACACAATAAGAACTTTGTGGCTCATCACTGGTCCTCCCATCTTTGTGTTTCCCAGAAGCGCGACATTAGCTGCCATTACCGTGGCGGAACCCGGTATTGGATGTCTCATATAAGTTTCAAATGAGTATTTTGTTGTCGTTGTTGTTGCCGCCTGTGCATCATCACGTCAGCTACAAGATGATGGCATCCCAGATAGTTGGTTGAGACAGGAGCGCCGCAAGTTTGCGAGATGACTCCCTGCTACTTCAGGGAAGGAGACAAAAGGCACAAAGAGTTCCCCCCCGTCAAAACCTTTTGTCAGCCTCCATCTTGTCTGTAATCTATAATGGATGGATGTGTTGTTGCATGACGGAGAACACGGCAGAGGTGCGCTGACGGGAGCGCTCGGATTTCATGTGTCATTTTTAGATTTGGTCTTGTTTGCTTACCGCAAGACGAGGGCGGGACTTGTGTAACGTTTTGGGGTGTACTTTTTTTGTGTGTGTGTGGCCTAGTACGTACTTGACAGAAGGGAAATGTGATTGGCGAGGGCACGGCACCTCCATTAAGCTCTCGTCATAAAAGATGGAGTGCTTCTCAAGACGGCGCCATCACTAACTAATCACCCACAGCCAGCATCAAAGAGGCAAACCTTGGACCCGCTCTTAATGGAGCTTTCAAAACTTTTTTTTTTTTTTTTTTACTCCCTCCATCTTTTTTTAAAAATCATTTTCTCTTACTTTCTCTACTCTGCTCTTATCATTCACATTATTTGCACTTTTTATGTTGTTGTTTTCTGACAACAAGCTTGTTGACTACTACTCCATAGTCTCCACTTTACTGCAGGGGCCCCTAAGTCCTATTCATTCATTCATTCATTCATTTTCTACCGCTTTTCCTCACGAGGGTCGTGGGGGTGCTGGAGCCTATCCCAGCTGTCTTTGGGGCGAGAGGCAGGGTACACCCTGGACTGGTGGCCAGCCAATCACAGGGCACATATAGACAAACAACCATTCACACTCACATTCATACCTATGGACAATTTGGAGTGGCTAATTAACCTAGCATGTTTTTGGAATGATGGAGGAACCGAATATAAACATTCCAAAAAATGTTTAGATGTATTATTTTCTGTTATGTTTACTAAAAATATGTGTAAAAGTGACTATAGGGGTGTTATTTCATGTCGAGAGGTCTCTAATAATGTTCATTCATTCATTTTCTACCGCTTATCCTCACGAGGGTGGCGGGGGTGCTGGAGCCTATCCCAGCTGTCTTGAGGCGAGAGGTGGGGTACACCCCTGGACTGGTGGCCAGCCAATCCCAGGGCACATATAGACAAACAACCATTCACACTCACATTCATACCTATGGACAATTTGGAGTGGCTAATTAACCTAGCATGTTTTTGGAATGTGGGAGGAACCGAACATAAACGTTCCAAAAATTTTTTATATTATTTATGTCTTAATTGTTTATTCTTTATATGTATTATTTTCTGTTATTTTTACTTTAAATGTGTGTAAAAGTGACTATAGGGGTGTTATTTCATGTCGAGAGGTCTCTAATAATGTTCATTCAATCATTTTCTACCGCTTATCCTCACGAGGGTGGCGGGGGTGCTGGAGCCTATCCCAGCTGTCTTCGGGCGTAAGGCGGGGTACACCCTGGACTGGTGGCCAGCCAATCACAGGGCACATATAGACAAACAACCATTCACACTCACATTCATTTGGAGTGGCTAATTAACCTAGCATGTTTTTGGAATGTGGGAGGAAACCGGAGTACCCGGAGAAAACCCACGCATGCACGGGGAGAACGTGCAAACTCCACACAGAGATGGCCGAGGGTGGAATTGAACCCTGGTCTCCTAGCTGTTTCTCCCAGTGGTCTGAAAGAAAATCAAATGAAACCCTCGTTCGCCCTCCATTGCATCCTGTGTCCAAAACTGCGGCGAGTGGAGCACAATGGTACATCCTGCCTTGCATGTTGTACCTGATAGGAATAATAAAGGCTCCTTTAAGATCCCGTTCATATATTTCTTAACACTGCTGCTATTTTTAAATGCAGTATTTACATTGATAAGGCAACATGCTCATATTTTCTCATATTTGAAGACCTCAATAAAGGCATGGGATTTTTGAAACTTATTGGATTTTATTAATGACATGAATCAGAACTTGATTATGCTATCAGGAAGGCAGCGTGCAGGGAGCCAGTGATGAATGGTGAGCTGTCATCAGTCCTTAGTTTCTCTATCAGTATAGCTCATCCCCTCTTGGGTTGCTTAAACACAAAAGATTGTTGTCTGATGCCAGGAGGGGTGTCTGACATCCTAATGTATGTACATCATACCGTTATTTATTTGCCTGCATTGATTAAACGGTAAGCCGCTTGTGATACCGGGGCAGCCATTGGCAGATGGCATCGAGCAAACGGAGAATTACTGATGTTCTACTGATGTTCTACAGATGTCCACGCCCCAACGGCTTCTCCCCAAAGTGAGTCCGAGCTTCTCACACATGCGTGTGTTGAATTTTGTGTCTTCACTCTTAAATAGTTTTCAAAAAAGTATTCATTAATAAATCGGGTTGTTTTGTGATTGAATGTGGCCTATTATTCATTAAAAAGTATGCATATTGAAGGAAAAGGCTTTGCCTAAATTAAGCATTTTCAAGCATTTTCAAACAAATATAAGACGCGTTCAAGGACCCTGAATCATATGTAGTATTCAAATGCCAGACTTTTCCAGCTTTTATTGCAGGTTTGAATGATCTCACAACAGACACAATAATCTCGAATAAACACGCAACATGCATGTATTGAATTTTGCTTGAATTGTTTTCAAAAAAGTATTCATTAATAAATTAGGTTGTTTTGTGAATGTGGACTATTATTCATTAAAAAATATGCATATTGAAGGAATTTCTTAGAAGGTTTTGCCTAAATTAAGCATTTTCAAGCATGGAAATGTCTCAAAAATACAAATATAAGACGCGTTCAAGGACACTGAATCATATGTGGTATTCAAATGCCAGACTTTTCAAGCTTTTATTGCAGGTTTGAATGATCTCACTACAGGCACAATAATCTCAAATAAACACGCAACATGCATGTGTTCAATTTTGCGTCTTCACTCTTAAATTGTTTTCAAAAAAGTACTCATTAATAAATCGGGTCGTTTGGTATTGAATGTGGCGTATTTTTCATTCAAAAATATGCATATTGAAGGAAAAGATTTTGCCTAAATTAAGCATTTTCAAGCATGGAAATGTCTCAGTGAGGTAAAATACAAATATAAGACGCGTTCAAGGACACTGAATAATATGTAGTATTCAAATGCCAGACTTTTCAAGCTGTTATTGCAGGTTTGAATGATCTCACAACAGGCACAATAATCTCGAATAAACACGCAACATGCATGTGTTCAATTTTGCGTCTTCACTCTTAAAATGTTTTCAAAAAAGTACTCATTAATAAATCGGCTTGTTTTGTGATCGAATGTGGCCTATTATTCAATAAAAAATATGCATATTGAAGGAAAAAGTTTTGCCTAAATTAAGCATTTTCAAGCATAGAAATGTCTCAGTGAAGTAAAATACAAATATAAGACGCGTTCAAGGACACGGGATAATATGTAGTATTCAAATGCCGGACTTTTCCAGGTTTGAATGATCTCATAACAGACACAATAATCTCAAATAAACACGCAGTCTATTGCTACAGTAAACTACGTCGAGCTGAAACTCCATTCTGAATCTCCAGTGTCACTTCCTGTCCACCCGCCACTCAGCTCCCCAAGGGGACACACTCAAGCACGAGTGTATTAAATAGCTTTTGTGTATATACTTGTATTATAAATACTTATCTTGGGTGTACAAAGTTATTATAGGATGTTATTTAATGTTGTTGCTTTTTCATATGTGTATTTATTGTAGTTGTAAAGTCATATTCCAAACTGTGGTGCTCTATGGTATAGTTAGTGTGTAGTTACATGTAGATATGACCCCCCCCCACACCCCCCCACCCTTTCCCGCTCATCTGCCTGCTCCTCCACATTCCAATTTAGTATCAACGGGAGACTTCCAACATTTCCACCAGAGAGTGTTTGTCAGGAAGTGTGTTAGTCGTGGTAATTACGGCTGGAGGCGACCACCAACACAGAGAGAGGCAAAGCAGCCGTTTCTGACACGTAGCCTACCGCGCTCATCATCTGGAAATTAATACCGCAAATAAACCCAACACACACACACACACACACAAATGCTCAGAAGGTGAGCGTAATTTGGCTAAGTGGAAGAGCTAGCACCAGTTTGCTCCCTGCAAGAGGAGGAGGAAGGAGGAGAGAGCGTTTGACTCCACTGTCACACTGCTAGAGAGAATTCTAATTAGGTTTATTTTTTATTGCAGAGGTGAAAGCGAGAGGGTGGTGGTGGGGTGGGGCGGTGGCGGGGTGGGGGGGTTTGAACGAGCAGAGCACTCTGAAAAATCAGCGTTTTTATCCCAGCCATTGGGCTGCGCTGTGACCTTAACCTTTCTCCTCTTTTCTATTCTCTCGGCGTTTCTTCTGTGGCTGCAACTGACACAATTTTAGCATCACATTCCCCCCCCCCCCCCCCCCAGAGAATCCCCTTAACACTCTATACTCCAATTTAGCATTCAGGCGGTGCGCCTAAAACTGTGGAGAGCGTAGGCTTTTTGGTTTGCGCCACTGTTTTGTCACCAGGATTCAAACAATTGGAATCGCTCTCAGCGCAGTTTGTTTTCATTAGGATGCATTCACACGATTGATCCGTGGATCGGGAAAAGTGTGTCTTTACTGGCTAGGTATTATGTAATATGTAATAAAGGTAATATGTTACTATGTTACTATGGTACCCATTATGTCATTGTATGGTCATTTCACCTAGGTGCATTATTTTAAAAAACAAAACAAAACAAACTGTATTCCGGAAAGCAGGAAGTGAACAAATGTAACAGTTAGTGATTGTAAAAGTACCAGATGGAGGGGTATGATTTAATAAGCTTTGCTTCTTCCTACTCCTTTTGGACATGTGGAACTGGGAACTGATTATGGGATGCACTCAATTGGAATCTGATGCATGTTCAAATGAAATTAAACCATTACCATTACCATTACCATTACTATTACCATTACCATTACCATTACCATTACCATTACCATTAATAATACATACCTGGGTTTTAATGTCACACTTTGGTTCATACTTGGTGTGTAATTTTTGTGTTAGTGTAATGATGTTTTAAAATGAAACTGCGATTTTATATATTTAATTTATATAATTTATAATATAATAATTTTTATATTTATATATTTATATTTTATATTTTATATTTTATATTTTATATTTTATATCTTATATTTTATATTTTATATTTTATATTTTATATTTTATATTTTATATTTTATATTTTATATTTTATATCTTATATTTTATATTTTATATTTTATATTTTATATTTTATATTTTATATTTTATATTTTATAAAATCATGTATACATGCGTCTCCTTGGCATTAGCACTAGCCGAAAGCTGAGTTTGCACTGTACGTCTTCACTGAATACATTTGCAAAATATGTGTTAAATAAATTCCAAGCTGTTGCAGTATGTATTTTTTAGTTTGTATTAAAGAAAAAAACATTGATAATAAATTGTGCATTTATATATATACGTATTTATATTTCCGGTATTTATTCGTTGTGCAAAACAGTTTTTCATTATTATAAATGAAGAACGGGCGGCACGGTGGTCTAGTGGTTAGCGCCCAGACCTCACAGCTAGGAGACCAGGGTTCAATCCCACCCTCGGGCATCTCTGTGTGGAGTTTGCATGTTCTCCCCGTGCATGCGTGGGTTTTCTCCGGGTACTCCGGTTTCCTCCCACGTTCCAAAAACATGCTAGGTTAATTAGCCACTCCAAATTGTCCATAGGTATGAATGTGAGTGTGAATGGTTGTTTGTCTATATGTGACCTGTGATTGGCTGGCCGCCAGTTGGGATAGGCTCCAGCACCCCCGCGACAACAAGCTGTAGAAAATGAATGAATGAGTGTAAATGTGACTGTAGGGGTGTTATTTAAGGTCTAGAGGACTCTAATAATGTTGAAAAATGTATGTAGAAGGTAATGAACGGGTTCTCGGCTGCAGTGGTTAGCGCATAGAGACCTGTAGGGGTGTTATTTAAGGTCTAGAGAACTCTAATAATGTTAAAAAAATGTATTTAGAAGGTAATGAACGGGTTCGTGCGCAGACCTCACAGCTAGGAGACCCGAGTTCAATTCCACCCTCGGCCATCTCTGTGTGGAGTTTGCATGTTCTCCCCGTGCATGCGTGGGTTTTCTCCGGGTACTCCGGTTTCCTCCCACATTCCAAAAAAAACATGCTAGGTTAATTAGCCACTCCAAATTGTCCATAGGTATGAATGTGAGTGTGAATGGTTGTTTGTCTATATGTGACCTGTGATTGGCTGGCCGCCAGTTGGGATAGGCTCCAGCACCCCCGCGACAACAAGCTGTAGAAAATGAATGAATGAGTGTAAGTGTGACTGTAGGGGTGTTATTTAAGGTCTAGAGGACTCTAATAATGTTGAAAAATGTATGTAGAAGGTAATGAACGGGTTCTCGGCTGCAGTGGTTAGCGCATAGAGACCTGTAGGGGTGTTATTTAAGGTCTAGAGAACTCTAATAATGTTAAAAAAATGTATTTAGAAGGTAATGAACGGGTTCGTGCGCAGACCTCACAGCTAGGAGACCCGAGTTCAATTCCACTCTTGGCCATCTCTGTGTGGAGTTTGCATGTTCTCCCCGTGCATGCGTGGGTTTTCTCCGGGTACTCCGGTTTCCTCCCACATTCCAAAAACATGCTAGGTTAATTAGCCACTCCAAATTGTCCATAGGTATGAATGTGAGTGTGAATGGTTGTTTGTCTATAAGTGCCCTGGGATTGGTTGTACCCCGCCTCTCACTTGAAGACAGCTGGGATAGGCTCCAGCGGTGAGGATAAGCAGTAGAAAATGAATGAAGATCGAATCCTACTTAGTGGAAATTCACTTATCGCGGTCAGGAGTGGAACCAGTAACCCTCGATAAACGAGGGACGACTGTATTAATTCTTAATCCCAATGAGTGTTTCGTAAAGCTAACGTCGTCTTTGACTCCGTTCCCTCCCCAGATCGTGACTTCAGCATCCAGGTGAGCACGGAGCGACGGCCCTTCACGGCCGGTGAGCCGCTGGAACTCCGCTGCGCCATCGAGGCGCAGAACGTCCCCGAGCGCTTCTTCTCGGTGTCGTGGGTCTTCAGCAGCTCACCGGTGGCCGTGGTGGGCCCCGGCGCCGTGCCTCTCCTGGGCCCCGACTACGTGGCCCGCGAGGCCGCCGGCCACATGACGGTGCGCAAGGAGAGCGACAACGTGCACCTCCTCAAACTGCAGCACCTGCGCGTCGAGGACGCCGGCAAATACATCTGTCGGGTAACGGAGCGGGAAAAGACCCCCACGGGAGACTTCATCGACCGCAGCAAGAGGTCCCGCAATGTTCAGATCACAGTGCAGCCGCTCAGTGAGTAATAAGCCGCTTGCTCCGTCGTCCCGTCCTTACTTGTCAATTACACTAAGAATGATGAACTATTCATAAGAGCCGTTTTATCCTCGTTTATCTGCGCTGCTGAACGACCGCCCCCGCTCACCTTGCACACTCTATTGTTGGCTGTGAGTAAGTACACATCACATCACGCCGCTCTTACTCCTAATGTATTTTCCCTTTGAGAGGATAGCTAAGGAACTGTAATGTGGAATTATTGCAAGGGAGGCAGTGGGCGGAGCTGCAAAGTCTGCTCTTCCGGAGGCTGAGCTAACAGCCATGAAATAAGAGTACAAAGAAGTTACAGAAGCGTCCCCTTTGCAAAGTCCTCCAAGAGGTACCCCTGGGCCGCATGATGGGGTTCTTCCCGGACGGTCGTTTTTGGGATGCATGGCTGCTTCGGTGAGGCTTACAGCGAGCTGATCACTGCAGATCTACCTTTAAAAAAAAACCTGTGTTCTTTCTGGCAGCAGGGTGATTTGCTTCATTCTCTCCTCACTATTGACTACCAAGGCTCTGTGGACCGGAACAGAGCGCGTTGCCAGCTGCCATCGTGTTAAAAAAAAAAAAAAGAAAACACAACACGGTCACCATAATATAGCGTTTCTTTTCAAGTGGCTAACGCCAAACTATGGAATGGATTGAGTAAGGGAATCAAACAATGCACAACGATGAGCCAATTCAAGAAACAATACAAGCAGTTGATGTTTGCTAATTTTAATTTTAATTTTAATTTTAATTTTAATTTTAATTTTAATTTTAATTTTAATTTTAATTTTAATTTTAATTTTAATTTTAATTTTAATTTTAATTTTAATTTTAATTTTCAATATAGTGATATATATAGCACATCATGACCTGTTCAAGATTTTAATTTTAATTTTAATTTTAATTTTAATTTTAATTTTAATTTTAATTTTAATTTTAATTTTAATTTTAATTTTAATTTTAATTTTCAATATAGTGATATATATAGCACATCATGACCTGTTCAAGATTTTAATTTTAATTTTAATTTTAATTTTAATTTTAATTTTAATTTTAATTTTAATTTTAATTTTAATTTTAATTTTAATTTTAATTTTAATTTTAATTTTAATTTTAATTTTAATTTTAATTTTCAATATAGTGATATATATAGCACATCATGACCTGTTCAAGATTTTAATTTTAATTTTAATTTTAATTTTAATTTTAATTTTAATTTTAATTTTAATTTTAATTTTAATTTTAATTTTAATTTTAATTTTAATTTTAATTTTAATTTTCAATATAGTGATATATATAGCACATCATGACCTGTTCAAGATTTTAATTTTAATTTTAATTTTAATTTTAATTTTAATTTTAATTTTAATTTTAATTTTAATTTTAATTTTAATTTTAATTTTAATTTTAATTTTAATTTTAATTTTAATTTGCTATATATAATCACTATATTGACTATGGTACCCATTTTGTCATTGGATGCTCATATCACCTCCTACTTTAGTACGAGACAAAAAATTAAAAAAATTAAAAAAAAAAAAACTTAAACTATATTAGGAAAGCAGGAAGTGAACAAATGTAACAGTTACTGATTGTAAAAGTACCAGATGGAGGGATAGGATTTAAGAAGTACCCATTATGTCATTGTATGGTCATATCACCTCGTACTTCGGTACGTGACAAAAATAAAATATATTTTTTTAAATAAATAAATAAAAAATAAAAATAAATAAAAAAACAAAACAAACAAAAAAAACCCTTAAGCTATATTAGGAAAGCAGGAAGTGAACAAATGTAACAGTTAGTGATTGTAAAAGTACCAGATGGAGGGGTAGGATTTAATAAGCTTTGCTTCTTCCTACTCCTTTTGGACATGTGGAACTGGGAACTGATTATGGGATGCATTCAATTGGAATCTGCCACCGGTGTTAAAAAAAACAAAAAAAAAAACACACCACGGTGACCATAATATAGCGTTTCTTTTCAAGCGGCTAACGCCAGCCTATTCTGACCTTTTTGCGCCTCTTGCTAAATGAGCCCTAAACAATATCCCCAAGCCAGCCGAGGTCTCCAGGGAAACTCTCTCTTTATTGAGGGAACAAAAGACCTTAGAAAGTATGTTTATGGGGTTTACACAGGTTAATTATAGCCGTGGTTATTGGAGGGGAACCTGGAAATGAAACAAGGCAAACAATGGAGAGGTTGCAGACTTACGGTAAAGCCTAATCAAGCCTAATCAGGCCTGCGTTTCCACCATGTGTACACACAGGATGGCAATAGCTACTTGAAGGTCCAGTTTTTCAACAATTTTAAATCAAGTGTGAGACGTCCTACAATAGGGAATTGGAAGTGTGTTGTCACAAAATGTCATTTAACAAGGAAACTTATAAAAAAACAACAAGCAGCAAAAATGGAAGAAATGTAGTAATTGTACTATAATAAAGTCAAAATATTAAAATAAAAAAGTTGCGATCTAAAAAGGAAAACGTGTAATTTTACAAGGATAATAATATTAGAGGGAAATTCAAAATTAAAAAATTCAAAATCAGAATTTTGGCGTCGTGTACATGATAGATGTTACATGTATTGATCTTTTTTTTGTAGTAATTGATAGACTTTGGGAAACTATTGTTTTAAGGTAAAGCCTAATCAAGCCTAATTAGGCCTGCGTTTCCACCATGTGTACACACACACAATAGTGAATTGGAAGTGTGTTGACACAAAGTGTGGCCCATGGCACATTCTAAAATGTCATTTAACAAGAAAACAGCAAAAATGGAAAAAAAATTAGTAATTGTACAATAATAAAGTCAAAATATTAAAAGAAAAAAGTTGCGAGGATAACATAATATTAGAGGGAAATTCAAAAATTCAGAATTTTTGCGTTGTGTACATGATAGATGTTACATGTATTGGTCTCTTTTTTGTAGTCATTGATAATTGATTTAACAAGAAAACAGCAAAAATGGAAAAAAAAAACTTAGTAATTGTACAATAATAAAGTCAAAATATTAAAAGAAAAAAGTTGCGAGGATAACGTAATATTAGAGGGAAATTCAAAAATTTAAAAATCCGAATTTTGGCGTTGTGTACATGATAGATGTTACATTATTGATCTCTTTTTTGTCGTAATTGATAATAATTGATTTAACAAAAAAAACAGCAAAAATGGAAAAATGTACTAATTGTACAATAATAAAGTCAAAATATTAAGTGAAAAAAGTTGCGATCTAAAGAGGAAAACATGTAATTTTACAAGGATAATGTAATATTAGAGGGAAATTCAAAATTCAAAAATTCAAAATCAGCAAATAACCCCAATGGAATTGGAATATTTGGGTCCATGTATACGTGGCTATTAAAAAGTCTCTTTTGCATAATAGAAACACTACTATCAAACACTCTTTCTCTTTCCATCAGAATCTACAACATATTTTTTTTCAAATGATGTGCTTTTTTTTCCCCTCCTTTGGATTCATTTGTTGTGATAAGGAAGTTGGACTCTAATCTGTATTGACCAATCACCACGCGGCATTGTGTCTAATGCAAACCTCTGCAAGCGTGCCTCAATTCAACTGAAATGATATTTATATTGCACATTTTACTGAAATGATATTTATATTGCACATTTTACTGAAATGATATTTATATTGCACATTTTACAACAACCCCAGGCAACAAAAGTGCTCTACAGCAATAAAAACAAATTTCAAACAGTGCAAATACCGTGCCAACAAACACAATTTATGACAGTAAAATTAATAAAAATCCGAAAATAACATTGTAGCTCAAAAGAGAAGTCAACTATTTATAAACAACAGGGAAGAAAAGCAACCAATATCAATAAAGACCGGGAGCATCTAATCAAACTGTTCCACAATCTGGGAGCTACTTCTGACAAGGTTCAATCTCCTCTGGTTCTCTTGTGCCTTTGGGCACAGCCAACGGGAGCTGCAGACCTCGGGGGTCTGGGCAGAGTACAGAGAGACCAGCTCACTCGTAAAAAAAAGGCGGGGCCATGAGGTGCAAATGTAAAAACAGCGCCATTTGAAATTAGCCTCTAAAAGTACCTGAGTGCCAGTGAAGGGAGGGATTTAAACACATCACTTGTTTTTTGCTCAGGAGACAGGCATTCTGCACCCTTAACAGGCCCTAGACCAGGCCTGGTCCTGCGCTATTATGTATACAAGGAATTAGAGTCATCTAAGCAAAGATTTGGTTCAGGAAGTTGAGGAAATTCGCCCCCATCCATGACTGCACATCATGCAGACGGTCCTGCAGGGGTTCCATGGTAGCCCGGCTATCATTTTTAGGTCAAGGCAGATCGGCCTGCATGTCATCTTCAAAGCAGTGAAAGGAAACTGTGCTTTTTAAAAACCGAACCCAAGGGAAGCACGTATAAGGAGAAAAGGACAGGTGACAAAATGGATCCCTGGGGGTCCTGGCAAGACACAGATACAGAGGAGGAGCGCTGGACCAGCCTGACAGAAAAAACTGTTTGTCAAATCGGTAGGAACTATTGGAGTGTTCCGTCCTTAATGCCGACACGTGCCTCCGGGCGAGGTAAAAGAATGCTGCTGGTACGTCTAAAAACACAAGGACTACAGATTCACCCGAGCCGACAGCTAAAAGGAAGGTCATGAAAAACATGGAAAATGGCGCTCTGGACCGTGCCTTGACTTAAACCCAGACCAGACCCGATTTAAGTTAAGGTGGATCAGAAATTGATCCTAAGCAAGAATGTTTAAAAGTAATGGAGCCCAAAGTGCGGCCCATTGCACATTCTAAAATGGAATTTAACAAGAAAACTTGAAAAAATTGAAAAAATTGTACAATAATAAAGTCAAAATATGATCTCAGCCTTTTATTAACCTACAAATGTGTCTCATCATTTTGCCTGACACTGTACATTTTTATTAGAATGTGGGAGGAAACCGTAAAAATCCCACAACCTCAAATTTGAATATTCATGGCAATAAATATGAGGTTTCGATATCTATGAAATTATTATGTGTGCACAATTGTCGGGAAAATGTTAACATACATAATTGTGCAACTGAATGATCTCACTCGCTTGATTATTTTCATCTCTTAAAGTGAGAAAAAACAAAGAAACCTCTAGAAATAAAGCTTAGGTTTAGATCAGGGGTCTCAAACTGGGGCCCTGGGGGCCACTGGAGCAAGGGTCTGGGCAAGGCTGGGCCGCATCAGGTTTTTTCCCAAAAAAAAAAAAACGCATTTATTAAAAACAGAAAAATATACAAACTTTTTCAGTGCTTTGGTTCCGATTTTCTACAATAAAAGCTCTGATAAAACATTCCACTGTTCTCAAATATCTTCATTTTTATTTTTCTGCACAAAATAAGATGAAAAATAAATAAACAGATCAAGAATAAAGAAAATCAATCAATCAGTAATAAATAAATATAATAATAATAATAATAATAATAATAATAATAATAATAATAATAAAACGGCAAATAATAAAAACTTAAGAAACCACATATAGTTGGTGGGTAGACAAATTATTTTTTTCAAATTAAAATGAACAAAGCATTATTAGAGCCCTGTAGACATGACAAAACACGACTATAGTCACATTTATACTCTTTTTATTTACAACATATTGCGCAACTGCAGGGTCTTTGAGACACATGCTAACTCGCAAACTAGAGAGCTAGCCACCTAAACGGTATCCTCCGAGTTATTTCCTTTAAACTTAAATAGCCAAAAACTTACCACTTCCACACGGATAGGGAGGATAACTATTAACAGTTATTTAACCTTTAACATGAACATAAATCAAACGTAATATTTTTTTTCTGGGTACATGATACCATACAGCATCCATATCAAACTATCAAAGCGGGGGCCTTAAACTAGTGTCCTGCGGGCCACATTTGGCCCGCGGGCCGCGTGTTTGTAACCCCTGGTTTAGAGCATGTGAGGAAATGTCATTTTTATTTCATCTTTTGATGGTGTTAAAAAATGCAGTTTTTTTCCTGTACCACTACTTGAATACTTGAACCTCTCTACCGCTGTACTCCTCCATTTTTTTTTTTTTTTTTTTGAGTGATCTCAGGTGTTTAAAATGAAAGCGGTGACAGGCTTCCCTGGTTTGAGTGTGATAGGAAGGAAAAGGCTAACGTGATCCATATTCATACACAGCTCATGTACATTAGGAAGGAAGTAGCGGAGTTTGCCCTCAGGGGAGGAATAAAAAAAAAAAAAAAAAGCCCACCCTTCCACCACATCCCTTTCAGTTTTTGGGCACTTTGTGATGTTTTTGATGCAACGAGTTTGAGATAAAGCAGCACAAACGAGCAACAGAGCATATAAGGACTTAGGACTCACCTCGGTCAACAAGCTACAGTGAGTTCCGAATGACTTAGCGAGCCTTCTAACCCCGTCTAAGATGAACCCAAAGCCGCAAGGGTCTTTCTCTGGCTGTCACTCGGATGCTCCTCAGGCCGGAAAAGAGCCGCAATATCAACCTGGAACACAAGCAAACACTTCGCAGCAGGATTGGGTCGTACTCCGGGGAACGGGCTCGGTAATCTGTTACATTGCCCAAGGGCTCATGTTCTCTTGGTTGTTGTTACACCAGATGTGGGATTCTTGTTGTCTTTTGGAACTTTAGCTCATTACATGCTGACTTTTTAGGCTCGTGGTTCCATGCAGGCTCTGGTCTGGACCAAATATGAATCTTATCTTCACAAGGGTTGCGGGGGTGCTGGAGCCTATCCCAGCTGTCTTCGGGGCGAGAGGCGGGGTCCACCCTGGACTGGTGGCCAGCCAATCACAGGGCACATATAGACAAACAACCATTCACACTCACATTCATACCTATGGACAATTTGGAGTGGCTAATTAACCTAGCATGTTTTTGGAATGTGGGAGGAAACCGGAGTACCCGGAGAAAACGTGCAAACTCCACACAGAGATGGCCGAGGGTGGAATTGAACCCGGGTCTCCTAGCTGCGAGGTCTGCGCGCTAACCACTCGACCACCGTGCAGCCTGAAATTGTGTGCAAATTAATATATGTGTTAGGTCTGAATATCCAATCCAATCCACTTTATTTATATAGCACATTTTATAAACAAAGTGCTGCACAGACTAGTAAAATAAAAAGTAAAAATAAAATACAAAAAATAAATTGAATTTAATCCCAAACTAGAACATCAAATAAGAAATAAAATATTAAATAATAAAATATTAAAAGAAGAAAACAAGAAGCAAAGCAATAAAAGTATAAAAAATAAAACCAATTAAAATAAAAAAGAACTAAAAGACACAGGACCAAACAACTCACTCCAAGTTAAAAGCGAATAAAAGTGGTTTTTAAGACAAGACTTAAAAGCTTTCAATGTTGGGGGCCTTTTTTACTTGGGAGGGGAGAGAGTTCCATAGCTTGGGGCCAACCACAGAAAAGGCTCGGTCTCGTTTTGGGATTGGGAATATGGGAATATGTAGATTATGTCTATATTCTGCTACGTTTACTAGCATAGATTTCACAAAAAGCTTCTAAAATATACTTTTAAAGTCACACAGAGGACAGAAACAACATTTTCTTTGTCATATTTGCCATTTCTGCATTTAGCTGCCATTGTAACATCGGTTCTGTATTTGGTCCGTGTAGCGTTTACATTTGAACTCAAGTGAACCAAATTCACTTGAGTCCCAGCGGTCTCAGTCCGCTGATTTGGTGCACACCAGGGTTTGGATGATCATCAACGAAGCGTACTAGCCTAGTAAACACACTTTGTTTATTGTGTTTCCCCACAGAGAGCAACATCACCGTCTTGTTGTCAAGCAACTCCTCCGAAGTCCTGGAGGGCAACGTGATACAACTGACCTGCATGGTCCACTCCACCACCGGCCCGCTGTCCGTGGTCTGGAGTTGGACGGACAAGCAGGGGAACGGTCCGGCCCAGGAGCTAGCCGCTTTGGATCGGGACGGCAAAGTGCGGCACGGCGATGCCTACAAGGAGCGCTCCAGCTACGGCGAAATCCGCGTGGAGAGGTTACGGGCCGACACGTTCTCGCTGTCCGTGTACAACGCCTTGCCCGATGATGAGGGCTCGTACAGCTGCACTGTAACGGAGTGGTTTCAGACGGGAACTGAACCGGAGCTGACCTGGGGAAAGATCGGAGACAAGTCGGCCACAGAGACGATCACCGTCAAAACCGTTGGTAAGTGTTGAATTCATTCATTCATTCATTTTCTACCGCTTATCCTCACGGGGGTGGCGGGGGGTGCTGGAGCCTATCCCAGCTGACTTCGGACTTCGGGACTGGTGGCCAGCCAATCACAGGGCACATATAGACAAACAACCATTCACACTCACATTCATACCTATGGACAATTTGGAGTGGCTAATTAACCTAGCATGTTTTTGGAATGTGGGAGGAACCGAACATAAACATTCCAAAAAATGTAAATATTATTTATGTCTTAATTGTTTATGCCTTATATGTATTATTTTCTTTTATGTTTACTATAAATGTGTGTAAAAGTGACTGTAGGGGTGTTATTTCATGTCGAGAGGTCTCTAATAATGTTCATTCATTTTCTACCGCTTATCCTCACAAGGGTGGCGGGGGATGCTGGAGCCTATCCCAGCTGTCTTCGGGCGAGAGGCGGGGTACACCCGGGACTGGTGGCCAGCCAATCACAAGGCACATATAGACAAACAACCATTCACACTCACATTCATACCTATGGACAATTTGGAGTATTTGTAGTATTTATGTCTTAATTGTTTGTGCCTTATATGTATTATTTTCTGTTACATTTACTATAAATGTGTTTAAAAGTAACTATAGGGGTGTTATTTCATGCCGAGAGATCTCTAATAATGTTCATTCATTCATTCGTTTTCTACCGCTTGTCCTCACGAGGGTGGCGGGGGTGCTGGAGCCTATCCCAGCTGACTTCGGGCAAGAGGCGGGGTACACCCTGGACTGGTGGCCAGCCAATCACAGGGCACATATAGACAAACAACCATTCACACTCACATTCATACCTATGGACAATTTGGAGTCGCTAATTAACCTAGCATGTTTTTGGAATGTGGGAGGAACCTAACATAAACATTCCAAAAATTTTTAATGTCATTTATGTCTTAATTGTTTATGCCTTATATGTATTATTTTCTGTTATGTTTACTATAAATGTGTGTAAAAGTGACTATAGGGGTGTTATTTCATGTCGAGAGGTCTCTAATAATGTTCATTCATTCATTCGTTTTCTACCGCTTATCCTCACAAGGGTGGCGGGGGATGCTGGAGCCTATCCCAGCTGTCTTGGGGCGAGAGGCGGGGTACACCCTGGACTGGTGGCCAGCCAATCACAGGGCACATATAGACAAACAACCATTCACACTCACATTCATACCTATGGACAATTTGGAGTGGCTAATTAACCTAGAATGTTTTTGGAATGTGGGAGGAACCGAACATAAACATTCCAAAAAATGAAAATATTATTTATGTCTTAATTGTTTATGCCTTATATGTATTATTTTCTGTTATGTTTACTATAAATGTGTGTAAAAGTGACTATAGGGGTGTTATTTCATGTTGAGAGGTCTCTAATAATGTTCATTCATTCATTCGTTTTCTACCGCTTATCCACACGAGGGTGGCAGGGGGTGCTGGAGCCTATCCCAGCTGACTTCGGGCAAGAGGCGGGGTACACCCTGGACTGGTGGCCAGCCAATCACAGGGCACATATAGACAAACAACCATTCACACTCACATTCATACATATGGACAATTTGGAGTCGCTAATTAACCTAGCATGTTTTTGGAATGTGGGAGGAACCTAACATAAACATTCCAAAAATTTTTAATGTCATTTATGTCTTAATTGTTTATGCCTTATATGTATTATTTTCTGTTATGTTTACTATAAATGTGTGTAAAAGTAACTATAGGGGTGTTATTTCATGTTGAGAGGTCTCTAATAATGTTCATTCATTTTCTACCGCTTATCCTCACGAGGGTGGCGGGAGTGCTGGAGCCTATCCCAGCTGTCTTGGGGCGAGAGGCGGGGTACACCCGGGACTGGTGGCCAGCCAATCACAAGGCACATATAGACAAACAACCATTCACACTCACATTCATACCTATGGACAATTTGGAGTCGCTAATTAACCTAGCATGTTTTTGGAATGTGGGAGGAACCGAACATAAACATTCCAAAAAATGTAAATATTATTTATGTCTTAATTGGTTATGCCTTATATGTATTATTTTCTGTTATGTTTACTATGAATGTGTGTAAAAGTAACTATAGGGGTGTTATTTCATGTCGAGAGGTCTCTCATAATGTTCATTCATTGGGAGGAAACCGGAGTCAAACCCACGCATGCACGGGGGGAGAACATGCAAACTCCACACAGAGATGGCGGAGGGTGGAATTGAACTCGGGTCTCCTAGCTGTGAGGCCTGCACGCTAACCACTCTTCCACCGTGCAGCGTAGCCACTATTTGTCAAAGCCAAAAGCAAAGTAGAGCTGCAGCGTTGTTGGACGCACCGCGTGTCCCATTACTTGTGTTCATATAGAATAGAAGAATACTCCATGGTTTATTCATGTTCTGCCTTGGGGGGGGGAAGAACTATTAGGACACCCTGTCACACCACCTGCCTCCCGTCCAGTGTGCTGTGCAGCAGTGACAATCATTATGGACACACACACACACACACACACACACATGCACAGATTAGTTAGAATCATTAGAATGGAAATTCAGCACCACAGTCTCAGTAAGTTAGTTCAGACTTAAGCTGAAAAAGCACCAGAGCACAACCTCGGGATTAACTCTGTGTCACTGCCAAGAGGAGATGGCCGTTTTTTTAAGTGCCTATTTGTTAGTTTCAGGCAAAAAACATTAGTTTTCGGTACAAGGAGTACATTATGTAAATCCTACTTTCTTCTTGTCTGTTTGGAGATCAAAGTGTTTGCTCTCTTGTGATGGACATTTGCTTTGTGGTTCTGGGATTTTATGTCCTATTTGTTTGGGTCAATGTCCTTCTCCCTCCTCGAAACTATTATTGGATCCAAACCCCGCCCCCTATGTATACATTTTGGGGGTTACACCTGAAAAATAAGAAACAACATCCTCCTTGTTTTCTCTGGTGGCCTACTGAGCTCGGACTAGAGCAGGGGTCGGGAACCTTTTTGGCTAAGAGAGCCATGAAGGCCAGATATTTTAAAATGTGTATCTGTGAGAGCCATATACATTTTTTTAAACATTGAATGCAATAAAATGTGTGCATTTTTATGTAAGACCAACAGTTTTAGATATAATGGGCTCTAATTACGTAGACCAGGCACACTACCCCACGCCAAGGGGGTGTGGCCAGCACACTTTCGTGAGCAGCGCAGTGTCTAATAATAAATCAAATACTTGTTGCCATTAATACAACTTCTGCTGCTGCATGGTTTTGCACCGTACTCCGTATATTTCATTCTTTTGGCCATTTTTGCCAGAAGGCTTGGTTCTGCAGCTTTAGCTAGGCGACTATTTGACTAAAGGAGGAACGTTTGCATTTACATGTTGACAGGTAGACTACCGCATTATCCAATAATAATCGAGTTTTGGTGTTTGACCTGGAAAATATCATCAGGAAAGATGGATATGGTCAGCCGTATTGCAGTAGAAAATAGATGGACGAATTAAAATGCATAAGAAAGTTGTTGATTATTTTTAACAGTCATTTCTGTGATGTTTACTTTAAAATGTTAGCAAAAATACATTTTTATTGTGGTAAGAAACGCTTGAGAGCCAGATACAGTCATCAAAAGAGCCCTACCTGGCTCCCGAGCCATAGGTTCCCTACCTCTGGACTAGAGTCTACTTTGACCTGCCGCCCCCTTTCATCGATTGGCAGCCTAATGCTTTAGATATTATATATGGTCACTGGACCTTCATTGAATTCATAACCTCCTAATGGACTCCTGCTGCCTCTGAAGGGCATAAGAGAAAGACGTCCTTTTTTAAGGAGGGGCTGTTATTGTTGTTACCATAGTAACATATTAACTCTGTGGTACAGAAGCTGGCTTTCCAGATGATTGTTTTCTAGAAGTAATGACGAGACTCGTCTTACCTCTTCAATTGAGTTTTTCTATTACATATCACATATATGTATTCGATTTCTCGTGTTAGCGTCCAGTTATCCACTTAGCTAATGCCAACATAATGCACATTGGCGTATAAATGATCAATAATATAAATGTTTATCTAATCAGAAACAATTTAGGTTTAGCTTGTAGATATACTGTACTTTTCCCTTAATTGATTACTTGACTTACTCGACTTGACAAATATCACCAAAGACTTGAAACTTGACTTGGACTTTGACATCAAGCAAGCAAGAAATTGCTATTTTTGTTTATTGACAGCCTTTTAAGTCAAAGTCAGTCAACCAATCCACTTCATAGCAAGTATCATGAGCTACCGGGTACTTGTGTCTAGCTCATGGCTAGCGTTAGCTTCATTTGGACTCGTCTTGACAATATCATCAAAGACTTGCTACTTGACATCAATCAAGCAAAAAAAATCGCTATTTTTGTTTATTGACAGACCCGTAAGTCAAAGTCAATCCACTTCATAGCAAGTATCATGAGCTAACGGGTACTTGTGTCTAGCTCATGGCTAGCGTTAGCTTCATTTGGACTCGTCTTGACAATATAACCAAAGACTTGCAACTTGACTTGGACTTTGACATCAATCAAGTAAGAAATCGATATTTTTGTCTGTTGACAGACCCGTAAGTCAAAGTCAGTCAACCAATCCACTTCATAGCAAGTATCATGAGTTACCGGGTACTTGTGTCTAGCTCATGGCTAGCGTTAGCTTCATTTGGACTCGTCTTGACAATATAACCAAAGACTTGCAACTTGACTTGGACATCAATCAAGCAAAAAATCGCTATTTTTGTTTGTTGACAGCCCCGTAAGTCAAAGTCAATCCACTTCATAGCAAGTATCATGAGCTACCGGGTAGTTGTGTCCAGCTCATGGCTAGCATTAGCTTCATTTGGACTTGTCTTGACAATATAACCAAAGACTTGCAACTTGACTTGTACTTTGACATCAATCAAGTAAGAAATCGTTATTTTTGTCTGTTGACAGACCCGTAAGTCAAAGTCAGTCAACCAATCCACTTCATAGCAAGTATCATGAGCTAACGGGTACTTGTGTCTATCTCATGGCTAGCGTTAGCTTCATTTGGACTCGTCTTGACAATATAACCAAAGACTTGCAACTTGACTTGGACATCAATCAAGCAAAAAATCGCTATTTTTGTTTGTTGACAGCCCTGTAAGTCAAAGTCAATCCACTTCATAGCAAGTATCATGAGCTAACGGGTACTTGTGTCTATCTCATGGCTAGCGTTAGCTTCATTTGGACTCGTCTTGACAATATAACCAAAGACTTGCAACTTGACTTGGACATCAATCAAGCAAAAAATCGCTATTTTTGTTTGTTGACAGACCCGTAAGTCAAAGTCAATCCACTTCATAGCAAGTATCATGAGCTACCGGGTAGCTGTGTCTAGCTCATGGCTAGTATTAGCTTCATTTAGACTCGTCTTGACAATATCACCAAAGACTTGCAACTTGACTTGGACTTTGACATCAATCAAGCAAGAAATCGTTATTTTTGTCTGTTGACAGACCCGTAAGTCAAAGTCAGTCAACCAATCCACTTCATAGCAAGTATCATGAGCTACCGGGTAGCTGTGTCTAGCTCATGGCTAGCATTAGCTTCATTTAGACTCGTCTCGACAATATCACCAAAGACTTGCAACTTGACTTGTACTTTGACATCAATCAAGTAAGAAATCGTAATTTCCGTTTATTGACAGCCTTTGAAGTCCAAGTCAGTCAACCAATCCACTTCATAGCAAGTATCATGAGCTACCGGGTAGTTGTGTCTAGCTCGTGCCTAGCGTTAGCTTCATCAGCACCCCCTCTGGAGTTTTATTCTAAGAAGTAAACAAATCGACAGGTCATTTTTTATCCTTTGAAATCTTTCCTTTCAGTGAAAATGTCAGTGCAGGTTTTTTTTGTTGTTGTGAGAAAATAACGACACCCCAGGCTAGAATGAAAGCAATTGATTACACACCCTGAAGGACGGTGGGGGGGGGGGGGGGGGGGGGGTGGCTGTCACAGAAAGAAGGGATGCGGGACAGCGGGGAAGCGCTAACGCTCATTTTACATTTATCGAAAAATCTCCGAGACTTGGCCCTGGATCGTTTATGGATCTCTATCCATCCTAATGTAGGACAATGAACGTTTTCAGCCTAATGAGCGTAGTTTCGACTCGGCGGTGAGATGGGCGGAGATCGAACACCGGTACTTAAAGGAAATCTCTCCCTTGTGTTTTCTTTGCATAGCTGTTAATCTGGAGGCGCGTTCTCGCCGTCAATGGAACGCATAGAAATGTGTCCAGGTTGCCGTCTATGGTGTCTTCATATACTTCCTGTACTGCACTTATCATCATAATTATGGAGATGGAGTAGTGCTGAGAACAGTATGAGTTCATACTGTCAGGAGGCTGCCTACGTTGATTTGTAGTATTTTCACAGACAAAATAATGATTTCAAGCTCAAAGGTTATTTGACCATGATTTCAAAATGGTCATCATAACTTGTCTTCTGTTTGATGACTTGCTAACAACCTTTGAGACACCAGTGTGTCTATGTGTCGTGACTGCATCTCTGCATCTCTAGTTACATGTGTGTGCATGTGTTTTGAGTGTGAGTGATGGGAAGACGGCGTATTAGTAAAAAAAAATTTTTTAAAAAGCAAATCTGACTCCCAAATTCATCGTATTCAAGCATCCAAATGGCTAAATGAACAAAAATACAAATATAAGGCAAAAAGAAGATGCATTCAAAGATGCACTAGGTGTCGGTAAAGTTACTGGAATGTTTATTTTGTGTTTGAATTATCTCAATTATCTGCACGGTGGTCGAGTGGTTAGTCTGCAGACCTCACGGCTAGGAGACCAGGGTTCAATTCCACCCTCGCATTAAAATTTGCCTTACGTCTTTACTTCTTGCTTGCTGTGGAGTTTGATTATATGGGAAAGATGCATGCCAAGCTCTTATAAAATGCACTTCTGCCACCTTGTGGCCGTTTTTGACAGTGTTTACAACTGCACCGAACATGATCCCTTGTATTGTGCAGTTGCATCATTGCCGATTTTTGCCTCTTGTGCAAAAAAATTTAAAAACATACAAATACGTCTGGGGTTGCATGGCGGACGAGTGGTTAGCGCGCAGACCTCACACCTAGGAAACAAGGGTTCAATTCCACTCTCGGCCATCTCTGTGTGGAGTTTGCATGTTCTCCCCGTGCATGCGTGGGTTTTCTCCAGGTACTCCGGTTTCCTCCCACATTCCAAAAAAAAAACATGCTAGGTTAATTAGCCACTCCAAATTGTCCATAGGTATGAATGTGAGTGTGAATGGTTGTTTGTCTGTATGTGCCCTGGGATTGGCTGGCCACCAGTCCTCTCGCCCAAAGACAGCTGGGATAGGCTCCAGCACCCCCGTGACCCTCGTGAGGATAAGCGGTCGAAAATGAATGAATTAATGAATGTTGCGATGCACGTTAGCGCGCAGGCCTCATAGCTAGGAGTCCCGGGTTCAATTCCACCCTCGGCCATCTCTTTGTGGAGTTTGCATTCCCTGTGCATGCGTGGGTTTTCTCCGGGTACTCCGGTTTCCTCCCACATTCCAAAAACATGCTAGGTTAATTGCTGTGAGGACACCCGACGTGGTGTGTTTGTCACAAAAGTTTTAGCACGAGCAACACCGTAGCGGTGCCTGTTTTGGCAAGTTTTCACCCTTTAGCGTGCAGCGGTTCGGGAATAGAAGAGTTCGAGCGCAGGGTGTCCTTAGTGTTCTATATTTGAGTCTGTTTAGCTAGTAGGCTGTCGAACTCTGAAGCCACGTTAATCATCAATCATTTTGATGTTTAATTTTCTCCCACCGCTAGAATCCTCCTTCATGGTCTCAGCCTCATCACGGACTCCCTCTGTGACCTTTGGAGACTCCTTCGACCTCCTGTGCTTGGTCAAACCGCGTCACAACCCCCGCGTCCCCACCTCGGTCACCTGGCGCTTCATACCGGCTGGCACGGAGGCGACCGACGAGGGAGAGTTCAAGGAGCTGGTGACTTTCACCCGGGAGGGTACGCTGAAGTGGGGGGAGCAGCTGCTCGGCCTGGGCACCCGCACCACGGTGGACCGCTCTCATTCCAACACCAACTTCTGGCTGTCGGTGACACGGGCGGGGCGGCGCGAGGCCGGCAAGTACCAATGCACCGCCGTCCTGTGGAGGAAGAACTACGACAACAGCTGGAGCAGAGTAGCCAACCGCACGTCCAACCTGCTCGGAATCAGCGTCCTGCAACCAGGTAAGCGGGTTTTTGACATCAGCAGAGGGCTGCGTAAAATAAAATACAGTAAACCTCGGATATATCGGATTCAATTGTTCCCACTGATTTTGTCCGATATAAGCGAAATCCGTTATATGCGTATACCGGAAAATGTCAGTTTTACGCATATATGGGATTTATATCCGGTATATGCGTAAATGGGATTTTATCCGTTATAAAAAGGCACTTCCTTGACTATGTTTCCAATGTACCTGGACGCGCAGGCAACGCTGCAAACGCTGCAAATGACGTCGTATAGCGGCCTGTCACGATTCGGCGAATCGGAGCGCCACGATGCGGCCATCCGATATATGCCAGGGAAATTTAATGGAAATGCATTGGAACGGGACTGGAGATTTTGTCCGAAATGGGCGAAATCCGTTATAAAAAATCCGATATATGCAATGAATTTTTATTGGAAATGCATTACAGAAAAATTGATTCTTTTTTATCTGTCCGTTGTGAGCGAATTTCCGATATATCCGAGTCCGATATATCCGAGGTTTACTGTATGAATATCAAATATTTGCTGACTGGGAACCGCATGATTTGATTCACAGATTTAATTATAACATGGATTTAATTGCCATACATCATGAAACATCCACAAAAAATATGACAATATATGAATAAATGATAAGTATTTTGAAATAGCAACTTTTCAATTGTGAACAACTTCTATTTGTATTATTTGTTAGTTTATATGTGCCAAAAAAGAAACCAGTACAGTAGTACAATTCACTTTTATCAGTGCTAAGTGGAACACTGAGTGACTACATTCAACAGAAAGGATGCAGAAAGGCCCATTTTATTTTTATTTCCTAGACAAGCTAATTCAATGTAGATATGCGAAGAAGTTATATAAAAATAAAATGTGCTGCGGGCCAATAAAAAACAGGTACATGCCACAAAAAGCCCCCGTGCTGCACTTTGGACACCGCTAACTTGGATGGTTTCAGCTTGAGCTAATTACTCACTGGTTTAGCTCCTAATTGGAGTGTGTGTGGGCAGACGTGGGCATTTATGTGCATGTCAGGGTGGGGTCTCCTAATGGAGAGGGCTGAATGGATCGCTAAAGATCCCACAGGAAGGGAGACAAAGTGGAAGAAGGCGGGAAGCCGGGAAGCCGGGAACGGAGACCATCCAGTTAGAGTTGGAAAGTGTGATAAAGCCAACGAGCAATCTCTCCGTGACTGTGTTTTTTTTTTTCCTCTGCGGAGGCATTAAAGTGTCCACATCACCTGAACTGGACCTCTCCGCTCCACACACAGATGTAGAAAACAGTCCAATTAGCGGCTGAAGTCAAAGACACACAAATACACACCGGCCCAATTTAGCCCAGTCAACAGTACCATACATAATTCATGATGCAGGTGAGGATACCATCCCTGTGGTACCTAAAGAACCAATTTGGGACGGAACGAACAAGTTATGGGATTGAATTTACATCTCAAAACGTGCAATGGAGGGGAGTACCGATACATATATTCATAATCACATTTTTCCGTACAATACAACGGCATACTGAGTTCCCATGTGGAGAGACAGGAACCTTGCGGTATACTTAATATCATTTCCTTTTTTCACACACTTTGAACCCCGCACCTTAAAAAAATGTTGATGCTAATGTATGGCTTCAAAGAACTACTCTTCCCAGGATGCTTAGAGTGGAGAGTCAGAAATTTTTCATTAGTGAAGTGGATGCTAATATCACGTTTTGAAGTCGTGTGCAATGATTGTGTTTTGATCTGACAAATGTTAAGTATGTTTGATCAAGAGTGGAATTACTCCAGAATGCCACCAGGGCTAACAAGTGATGTTGGGAATTCCCGATCAGCCTGTAGTGGAGGAAGGATTGGAAGGTTTAAGGTGTGCACCTATAAATTTGGTGATTGCGACTTACTGTACATTCAGGTGCGCTCAGCAGTCAAAAATGTTGATGCTAATGTATGGCTTAAAAGAACTACTCTTCCCATGATGCTTAGAGTGGAGAGTCAGAAATTTGCAGTAGTGAAGATGCTAATATCACGTTTTGAAGTCATATGCAATGATTCCGTTTTGATCTGACAAATATTAAGTATGTTTGATCAAGAGTGGAATTACTCCATTTTCTGCTTGGACTCCAATGGGAAAACACAGCATGCTGGGAATTCCCGATCACCCCAGAGTGGAGGAAGGATTGGAAGGTTTAAGGTGTGCACCTATAAATTTGGTGATTGCGACTTACTGTACATTCAGTAGTCAAAAATGTTGAGGCTAATGTATGGCTTAAAAGAACTACTCTTCCCATGATGCTTAGAGTGTAGAGTCAGAAATTTGCAGTAGTGAAGTGGATGCGAATATCAAGTTTTTAAGTCGTGTGCAATGATTGCGTTTTGATCTGACAAATATTAAGTATGTTTGATCAAGACTGGAATTACTCCATTTTCTGCTTGGACTCCAATGGGAAAAAAACAGCATGCTGGGAATTCCCGATCACCCCGTAGTGGCGGAAGGATTGGAAGGTTTAAGGTGTGTCTTTCAGCCTGTATAAATTTGGTGATTGCGACTTACTGTACATTCAGGTGCGCTCAGTAGTCAAAAATGTTGAGGCTAATGTATGGCTTAAAAGAACTACTCTTCCCATGATGCTTAGAGTGGAGAGTCAGAAATTTGCAGTAGTGAAGATGCTAATATCACGTTTTGAAGTCATATGCAATGATTCCGTTTTGATCTGACAAATGTTAATTATGTTTGATCAAGAGTGGAATTACTCCATTTTCTGCTTAGAATCCAATGGGAAAAAACAGCATGCTGGGAATTCCCGATCAGCCTGTAGTGGAGGAAGGATTGGAAGCTTTAAGGTGTGTCTTTCAGCCTGTATACATTTGGTGATTGCGACTTACTGTACATTCAGGTGCGCTCAGCAGTCAAAAATGTTGAGGCTAATGTATGGCTTAAAAGAACTACTCTTCCCATGATTCTTAAGAGTGTAGAGTCAGAAATTTGCAGTAGTGAAGTGGATGCTAATATCAAGTTTTTAAGTCGTGTGCAATGATTGCATTTTGATCTGAAAAATATTAAGTATGTTTGATCAAGAGTGGAATTACTGCATTTTCTGCTTGGAATCCAATGGGAAAAAACAGCATGCTGGGAATTCCCGATCAGCCTGTAGTGGAGGAAGGATTGGAAGCTTTAAGGTGTGTCTTTCAGCCTGTATAAATTTGGTGATTGCGACTTACTGTATATTCAGGTGCGCTCAGTAGTCAAAAATGTTGAGGCTAATGTATGGCTTAAAAGAACTACTCTTCCCATGATGCTTAGAGTGGATGCTAATATCATGTTTTGAAGTCGTATACAATTATTGCGTTTTGATCTGACAAATGTTAAGTATGTTTGATCAAGAGTGGAATTACTGCATTTTCTGCTTGGACTCCCAATGGGAAAAAACAGCATCCCACCAGGGCTAACAAGTGATGCTGGGAATTCCCGATCACCCCATAGTGGAGGAAGGATTTGAAGGTTTAAGGTGTGTCTTTCAGCCTGTATATGTGCACTTATAAATTTGGTGATTGCGACTTACTGTACATTCAGGTGCGCTCAGTAGTCGGGAATCTATGGTAGTTATGCAACTACTCTGTAAACACAGTGGAGCCCAGACTTTGTTTTTTTCTTTAAGCAGTTCGGGTTATGACATGTTCTTAACTTTTTGACCGCCAACCATTTTCAGAGACGAAGGCTCCATACTGCCGGAGTTTTGGGCCATTTTTGCTGAACTTTCAAGACCCACAGAATATTGAGTTTTAGGACTACATAAACATTCAAACTATGTAAAAGAAACTTTAGACTCTCTTCTTTCGTCAAAAAAAACAAGTTTGTTTGTAACCTTTTTGGGTCTTTTTAAATTGGCAGTAGAAAATAGGGCGGTTTCAGCTAAAACACCTGGTTTTGAACAAAAAACTGCGAAAATTGAATTCACATTCCCAGTTATAGAATTAAAGGGACCTATTATGCTAATTTTCGGCACCTTGTATTGCGTTGTGGACCCATAGAGCAGCTACACACAATAACCTGCAACAGAAAGCTTTCTAGATCTTCCGCAATCTGCACCTTTTCCAGCTCTATTTCCTTAGATATCCTAAACGCCTACTCCACTGTAATTGATCACACTCCCAAGCGCTCCTAAGGACTTCTGGACTACTGCCGAACCCCACTTTATAATATTTTTGGTATAGGAGTTGATAATAAATGAATGAACAAACTGTTTGGAGAGCTACTTTAAAAAGTGGTTAGGAGCTACTGGTTGGAGACCTGTGGCTTAATATGTATGTAGAAATATGGTCATTACATGTTTAAAAAAAAACACTGACTTGGGTGGAAAAGACCCTTAGCAACTCCAGCTTGTAATAAATAATAGCTTTAATGCACATTCTATAATGCTACAAAGACAACCGCTTGCTCAGTAAATACGGTTAGGACACTGATAAATTATTATTTACATCTTGCGTTTTTGTAAGTAATGTAGGAACAGCATCAAACTTCGTCCCCTTTAATACCAAAATAACACCTTTTCAAGTCATGATATGTCAATTTTCTTCATAGATTTTTGTATTAAAAAAACAAAACAACTAAATTGTTCCCTTCTGGCTTTATATTTGACGCTGTGGATATTTTTTGTTTGCTTGTGTCCTTCAGCTCGCCTCCAGGCAACTTTTGTGCTAACAAAGACGTCACACTCGCGTGATCGATAACTCTTTCACAGCGAGGCAGAGGAATGTCGCGGCGTGAGGAGAACGGAGCTTCGGCTATTGATTCCCAGAGACACACACGTACAGCATACATGCACACAAATGTAAAGTCACGCGGCAGCACGGTGCCGTGACCTTCGCCATCCGCACAGAAGACACAATGCATTCCACAGCATTCCACAGCATCCACGAGCCCTTCAGGAGTTATTTGGAAATCGCCCCATCATCCTGAAAGCTCATTTACGTTCTCCGGTGTGCACTTTAGACACTCTACAGGGGAATACAAGCAAGGTCCTCCTCCTGACTGGTTTTGTTGGTCATCCACCTTAAGTGGAAGTCAGTCAGCAAGTGGAACAAAGTAATCGTTGTGGACGTCGTGGCTCCAAAGGAAACCCTCACTCAGTCCTTGTCGCACTTTGTCCTTCGATCATATGGATGATTTGTGCTTTTTTCTCTCACTCTCTGCTTTTCCTGAATGCTAACCAATCAGGGCTAAGTGAGCAGCCGGCTTCCTGCTCCCACAAAGACTGTGTGAAATGAGGTGTGAGCAAACACAGCCACTGACCAGATACATAATTGAGTGACTCTAAATCGTGTTTTTCCGTGGTACCCGCTCAATATGCATGAGCCACGTGCCCGGTTTACATGTGCGCATACGTATGTACGTACGTATATGTGCGCTCTCGCATGAGCGCTGCTGCACACGCCTTCCTCGCCATGTGCTTCTGAAAGCTTTTTCTGTGCTTACTTTGCATATTCTCACATAAGACTCACTCACTCCTAATTCCCAGCGACACCAGAGTTAAATTCTTTCAGCCTGTCCTACAATCCATTACGTTGTAGTCTCCATATATCACCATCATATCGTAGAATATATCGATCTTATTGCGTATTGCTTACATTCATACCTATGGACACATATAGATATGTTTTGGGAATGTGGGAGGAAACCGGAGTACCCGGAGAAAACCCACGCATGCACAGGGAGAACATGGAACATGGAATTGAACCCGGGTCTCCTAGCTGTGAGGTCTGCGCGCTAACCACATAACCGCCGTGCAGCCCTTATATACAATATTCATTCATTTTCTACCGCTTAACCTCACGAGAGTCACAGGGTGCTGGAGCCTATCCCAGCTGTCTTGGGGCGAGAGGCGGGGTACACCCTGGACTGGTGGCCTGCCAATCACAGGGCACATATAGACAAACAACCATTCACACTCACATTCATACCTATGGACAATTTGGAGTGGCTAATTAACCTAGCATGTTTTTGGAATGTGGGAGGAAACCGGAGTACCCGGAGAAAACCCACGCATGCACGGGGAGAACATGGAATTGAACCCGGGTCTCCACGATGTGAGGTCTGCGCGCTAACCACATAACCACCGTGCAGCCCTTATATACAATATTCATTCATTCAATCATTTTCTACTGCTTATCCTCATGAGGGTCACGGGGTGCTGGAGCCTATCCCAGCTGTGTTCAGGTGAGAGGCGGGGTACACCCTGGACTGGTGGCCAGCCAATCACAGGGCACATATAGACAAACAACCATTCACACTCACATTCATACCTATGGACAATTTGGAGTGGCTAATTAACCTAGCATGTTTTTGGAATGTGGGAGGAAACCGGAGTACCCGGAGAAAACCCACGCATGCATGGGGAGAACATGGAATTGAACCCGGGTCTCCTAGCTGTGAGGTCTACGCGCTAACCACATAACCACCGTGCAGCCCTTATATACAATATTCATTCGTTCATTCATTCATTTTCTACCGCTTATCCTCATGAGGGTCGTGGGGGTGCTGGAGCCTATCCCAGCTGTCTTGGGGCGAGAGGCGGGGTACACCCTGGACTGGTGGCCAGCCAATCACAGGGCACATATAGACAAACAACCATTCACACTCACATTCATACCTATGGACAATTTGGAGTTGCTAATTAACCTAGCATGTTTTCGGAATGTGGAGGAAACCGGAGTACCCGGAGAAAACCCACGCATGCACGGGGAGAACATGCAAACTCCACGCAGAGATGGCCGAGGGTGGAATCGAACCCTTGTCTCCTAGCTGTGAGGTCTGCGTGCTAAACACTGGAGTGTCTTTACTTGTGCTTTAATCGCCATTATCATATTGTCACGCTATTATAGTATATTATATTATATTAGTAGTATATTATACTCCACATGCAAACTCCACACTGAGATGGCCGAGGGTGGGATTGAACTCGGGTCTTGTAGCTGTGAGGCCTGCGCGCTAACCACTCCTCCACCGTGCAGCCCACAGTATATAATACTGTATATAAATACAGTATATTTGACAGCCCATAAATACAGCACACATCCACAAACCACTTTTCAGCCGATTTTGGTGATTATGTATATTTTTAGGGGTGCTATGATGGTAAAACACACTAAAATCTTGACTAAAATCTCATTTCTTCTAAATGTCCTCATATTTTTGTTTTTGTTGTATTTGTGATTGGTAGAACTGTTCTCCCGGTTCCCGATTGCATGACCAAAACTCACAAAGAGCAGTTGACAAAGATCCACAGTCTGCACTCGTGTACTTTATTTCCATTTAGCTTGAATGATCCACCGCAGGCTGCAAGCAGTGGGTGGTCTTATTGCTTAGCGCCATCAATCTAATGTGTGCACGCAAACCTGCAAACACAGCAGGGTGGGGGGGCGGGGGGGGGCTGACCTCCCAGGGCCCATGTTTAATTTTCGTAGAGAATCTCCATATAATCCGGCCTCCTCGAAGAGGAGGAAAAAAAGGAGAAAAAAAAAAAAAAAAAAGCATAAAGCACAATGTGATCCACGTCGGCGTACGCTGGCTGTATTACGTATTATTACATTTCACCTGATTGGGTTTTCTCTATTGTGTCTTGCAGCAGCGCAATAACGGCAAACACATGTTCAGCATGGCGGCTCACCGGGGAAGCCTCCGTCTCCGCGACACAATCTAATATCATCCCAACCTAACCCCCCCCCCCCACCACCACCACACACGCTCTCAAACATGCATGCACACACATAACTAATTATGCTGAATCTTCCCAAATGGAAGCGGAGTTCAGATTAATGACGGTTTGGGGACTTCAATAAAACATTTTCTCATCATTTTAGCAGGCGCGTGTGCATACGTGTGCACGTGTGTCTGGCATGGGGAGAGGACATTAAGAGGTTATTGGTCGAGCCAGAGGGATGATGGGGATGGAGCCTAGGGAGGGGGGTGGCCTAGTTAAGCGTTTCCCCAAACCAGAGACTGGTATTTGACAACAATTCCTTGATTGACTATGTGGAAAATTAACTATGTATTGGAATTATTGTTTTTTTTTTAATTTATGAACTGTCAAAAGTGTGAAGAAGCAGGCTTTCCCACATATATATTTATGAATTATGTATGAAATGTATATTATCATATTCTCCGGGCACTGAATCTGAATCGATCGTAGTTTGACTGTTCATCAGTTCTTCCTCAATGACCGGCGGCACAGTGATGGCGTCCTAGTCTGAGGTGTTGGTTCAGGATCCAAAGTACTCCGGTTTCCTCCCACATTCCAAAAACATGCTAGGTTAATTAGCGACTCCAAATTGTCCATAGGTATGAATGTGAGTGTGAATGGTTGTTTGTCTATATGTGCCCTGTGATTGGCTGGCCACCAGTCCAGGGTGTACCCCGCCTCTCGCCCCAAAACAGCTGGGATAGGCTCCAGCACCCCCGCGACCTGCGTGAGGATAAGCGGTAGAAAATGAATGAATGAATGAATGAATGAACATTATTAGAGACCTCTCGACATGAAATAACACCCCTATAGTCACTTTTACACGCATTTATAGTAAACATAACAAAAAATAATACATATAAGGCATAAACAATTAAGACATAAATAATATTCACATTTTTTGGAATGTTTATGTTCGGTTACTCCCACATTCCAAAAACATGCTAGATTAATTAGCGACTCCAAATTGTCCATAGGTATGAATGTGAGTGTGAATGGTTGTTTGTCTATTTGAGCTTGTCTGTGATTGGCTGGCCACCAGTCCAGGGTGTACCCCGCCTCTCGCCCCAAAACAGCTGGGATAGGCTCCAGCACCCCCTGCCACCCACGTGAGGATAAGCGGTAGAAAATGAATGAACATTGTTAGAGACCTCTCGACATGAAATAACACCCCTATAGTCACTTTTACACACATTTATAGTAAACATAACAGAAAATAATACATATAAGGCATAAACAATTAAGACATGAATAATATTTACATTTTTTGGAATGTTTATGTTCGGTTCCTCCCACATTCCAAAAAACATGCTAGGTTCATTAGCCACTCCAAATTGTCCATAGGTATGAATGTGAGTGTGAATGGTTGTTTGTCTATATGTGCCCTGTGATTGGCTGGCCACCAGTCCAGGGTGTACCCCGCCTCTCGCCCCAAGACAGCTGGGATAGGCTCCAGCACCCCCCACCACCACCACATAAGCGGTATAAAATGAATGAATAAATGAAAAGCAACCATAACTGCATATTGAAGCAAGTGATTAAAAATGCAGTTTTAACGAGTCGGCACTCTAAAGTGAGGTCATACAGTCGTTGTACACGCTATTAACAATCAATTCCACGCTATCTTCAGAATTGTCATTGATCAATTAAGCGACTTATTGCTTATTAAGCCTCTGTACACCTCGATGCTCACTTGGCTACCTTTCACACGGCGTCTCATTATTCCTTATCTCTCTCTCGTGTTGCGTTATCTCGCCGCAGCGCTTCGAATTTGAGGATTTATGTCGTCGACTGCCCGCAACTTTTATCACGTCTCCCCCTAATAGTCCTCGTGGGTTCTCCTCCCCTTTTTAATATGGGCCGGCGCCAGCAGATGCGCTGGCTTGTTGATAGCGAGCGCCGCCATCGCAGGTTCTCCCTTATCAGGCCACGAATACAAGCTGTCCGTCTTCATTAGGGCCCGCCCTCTCATCAGGCGCTCCATCTCTGTCTCACCCACGTTTGAGTTCTCAGTCTCCTCGTGAGTCTCTTTTAATGTCTTCCCGGCCCCTCCGCTCTCACTTAGCGCCATGTTTTTCCTCGCCGCGCACCCCCCAGCTTCTTTACACTCTTGTGATTTTTCAATATTTTATAATTCCCTGATTCCCTCCTCCTGGTTGGGATTCTCTCCATTATGTTTACATTTTTCTCCAAATATCTTCCTTGCCGGTATTTCATGAATAATAATGCTGTGGTGATTGTGCTCGCGCACGGCGGCGGTGTTATTGCCGGTGACATGGCGGTAAATCTTTAGCTTTGTTTTTAGGCTTATACAGTTTGCTTTGCCCGCGAGCTCACCTGAGGCGGCACTCATGCCTGCATGCATGCATGCCACTCTCTGCAGCACACTTATTTTAGTTATTTATTTATTTTATTTTTTTATGTTGCGTCTGTTTTTCCGAACACGCAACGTGCAGGGTCATAAGTCTTCAAGGCGTGCACTCAAATGGAAAATCATTTCATAAAAGGTTTTTTTAATTCATGGCGCTTGTTTCGAGACACGTAAGGTCAAAGCTCCTTTTTTGTTTGCCGTCGTCCTCTCGCAAAAGCAAAGCTGTGTACTCGCTAAGACACGCAGACACGCACACCGGTGCGTTTCCCTGTCAACTCCCATCTGGCTTTGCTATGGTGGGTCCGGTCGGCAAGGGGGGTCTCTCTTTGTTGTGTCTTAAGTGTCCGTAATCATTCTTGGTTATGTACCTGGGTTCTAAGGTCATGGTTTGGTAACTGTGATGGTAGGAGTCCACTGGGCCGGCGCCAGTTGGTGCCAGTTCGCGCCACAGCGAGCCACTACGCGCCAATCACATAATCTTTGGCGCGAACTGACACCAACTGGTGCCGGTTCAGTGGACTCCTAGCATCATTGGCGCAACTTGGCTCGCGCCAGTGGATTCCAATTGGCGGATTGCTTACCACATTTGGTTCCACTTGGTGGACACTTGGCACCGATTGCTTGATGCAAGTGGCGCGACGAAGATTTTAAACAAATTTTCTTGCCGCCTAGCTAAATTTTTGCCACCGTTACGGGCCACCACGAGCCAGTTGGGGCAGTTTGAGCCACTGCACGCCACTAGACACCTTATTGGCCACAGCATATTGCATTGGTGCAAACCCAGTGGATTCAAAGCATCATTGGCGCAACTTGGCTCGCCCCATTACATTCCAGTGGATTCCAATTGGCGGATTGTTTGCGACATTAGGTTCCACTTGCTGGACACTTGGCACCGATTGCTTGATGCAAGTGGCGCGACGAAGATTTTAAACAAACTTTCTTGCCGCTGTTGTGAGCCACCACGAGCCAGTCGGGAGGCAGTTTGAGCCACTGCACGCCACTAGGCACCTTATTGGCCACAGCAAATTGCATAGGCGCAAACTGGCACCAACTGGCGCCGGCCCAGTGGACTCCTAGCATCGTTGGCGCAACTTGGCTCGCGCCATTACATTCCAGTGGATTCCAATTGGCGGATTGTTTGCGACATTTGGTTCCACTTGGTGGACACTTTGCACCGATTGCTTGATGCAAGTGGCGCGACGAAGATTTTAAACTAATTTTCTTGGCGCTTAACTACATTTTTGCCGCTGTTACAAGCCACCACGAGCCAGTTGGGAGGCAGTTTGAGCCACTGCACGCCACTAGGCACCTTATTGGCCACAACAAATTGCATTGGCGCGAACTGGCACCAACTGGCACCGGCCCAGTGGACTCTTAGCACAAGGAAGCACCACAGGTATGTGGACAGCGCATTAGTCCTAGTATACAGTATAGACCTCGTATAGCGGCACTGTATTTGATGCAGGTACCTTGCGGGAACGCCTCGGCATCAAATGTTCCGTCCCAAAAAATTAGACCACAAGTGCAGCACCATGACGCTCCAAGCTGTAAGCATGCTTGTGTTTTTTGTTTTTTTTTGTTTTTTTGCTGTAATTGAAGTCATAACTCAAAGCTCGCTACAGTGATGCATAGCTAAGTTGCGGTAGCTAACCGACTGAACCTCAGCCAGCTTGGATCAGCAAGCTCTCTTAATGAGCGCATGTTTTATGCGTACGGGAAGACCTGCTTCAAACACATACACCGTCTCATGTGTCTCGCCACTCGCCACTCGCCACGCCGTGTGCAAGCATCTTGAGGTGCGTTCTTTCATCCCGGGCGTGTCCACTCGCTTTCAGCTCAAATCGTCTGGAGCTTTGAACGTACAGAAACCTTGTGTAATGCCCAGGAAAATTGGAGGTTACAGCCAGTTTTGGTTTGTCCCCTCAAGGACCGAAGGATAGATGAGTGTTGTCTGGACAACCGTGTCCATTTATAGTCGTTATCCCGTCCCTCCACTTCCCAATTAACTCGGGCCTCTGAAGAAGTGTGCCAAATCTAGCAGGTTTTTCCTTTCGTTTGCTTTTCAACATTTCTCACAATCTGTATCGTGTCGGGTTTGGGACTCAAAACAGCAGTCCCTCGCCACACTTTGGATTCAGAAGTTTCACTCTATTATGTTTTTTAACATGTTAATAAATTATATTTGTGGCTGAATATGGTCTATTAGTAAAAATTATATATATTTAAGCTGATGTTTTATATTATTTTTTACCTAAATTGAGCATTTTCAAGCATAAAAATGACTGAATGACTTTATTAGTTTAAAAAAATTATATTTCAGATTTTTTTTAATCATTTTTTTACCCAAATCGAGCATTTTCAAGCATGAAAATGACTAATGCATATAAGGCATTAAATAAATCATATTTGTGGCTGAATATGGTCTATTAGTTAAAAAAAATTATTTTTTTAATTTTTTTTTTACCTAAATTGAGCATTTCAATTTTCAATCAAGCTTAAAATGACTGAATGACTAATGCATATAAGGCAGTGAATAAATCATATTTGTGGCTGAATATGGTCTATTAGTTAAAATAAAAATAATATTTAAGCAGATTTTTTTTAATAATTTTTTACCTAAATTGAGCATTTTCAAGCATAAAAATGACTGAATGACTAATGCATATAAGGCATTGAATAAATAATATTTGTGGCTGAATATGTATGGTCTATTAGTAAAAAATATATATATATTTAAGCTAATATTTTATATTATTTTTTACCTAAATTGAGCATTTTCAAGCATAAAAATGACTGAATGACTAATGCATATAAGGCATTAAATAAATAATATTTGTGGCTGAATATGTATGGTCTATTAGTAAAAAATATATATATATTTAAGCAGATTTTTTATATTATTTTTTTACCTAAATTGAGCATTTTCAAGCATAAAAATGACTGATTGACTTTATTAGTTTAAAAAAATTATATTTCAGCTGATTTTTTAAAATCATTTTTTTACCTAAATCGAGCATTTTCAAGCATGAAAATGACTAATGCATATAAGGCATTAAATAAATCATATTTGTGGCTGAATATGGTCTATTAGTTAAAAAAAATTATATTTCAGATGTTTTTTTAAATTATTTTTTTACCTAAATTGAGCATTTCAATTTTCAATCAAGCTTAAAATGACTGAACGACTAATGCATATAAGGCAGTGAATAAATCATATTTGTGGCTGAATATGGTCTATTAGTTAAAATAAAAATAATATTTAAGCAGATTGTTTTAAATAATTTTTTACCTAAATTGAGCATTTTCAAGCATAAAAATGACTGAATGACTAATGCATATAAGGCAGTGAATAAATCATATTTGTGGCTGAATACGGTCTATTAGTTAAAATAAAAATAATATTTAAGCAGATTTTTTAAAGTAATTTTTTACCTAAATTGAGCATTTTCAAGCATAAAAATGACTGAATGACTAATGCATATAAGGCATTGAATAAATCATATTTGTGGCTGAATATGTATGGTCTATTAGTAAAATATATATATATTTAAGCTGATTTTTTATATTATTTTTTTACCTAAATTGAGCATTTTCAAGCATAAAAATGACTGAATGACTAATGCATATAAGGCATTAAATAAATAATATTTGTGGCTGAATATGTATGGTCTATTAGTAAAAAAATATATATATTTAAGCTGATTTTTTATATTATTTTTTACCTAAATTGAGCATTTTCAAGCATAAAAATGACTGAATGACTAATGCATGAATGATGGTATTGTAATTCTTCATAAAAGTCACACATTTTGAGACACTTGTTTGTCACTGTTGTGTGTGTGTGTGAGTGACAATAAGAAAAGCTCTGCTTTTTTTTGCATTGTCAGGCTTCACGGTTCTGTTGTTTGCTACCATTGGTGGAGGATATAAGCTTTGCTCGGCTGTACGTGTTCCGATCCTCCTAATTAGCCTGTCTTGATGATGTTGGGGGGATGAGAAGTTGTATGGCTCTGACACAATGGGACCATAGATGCATTGTTGTCATTAGCATAGAAATTATTCTCCTAATTCAGTCGGGAGGGGGGGGTCCCACAGCTCTCATTCCCTTCATTCCCTCCTCCCTCCAGCTGTGTGGCGTTGCCAGTTTGGTGTTTTTTTCATGGCTTGGCGAGGAGCAGCCAGCCAAAGTGAGATGTTGTGAAGGGGATCAAGTCATGCCTAAGCCCTCAGAGTCCTGACATGTTTGGCGGGGGAGGAGGAGGAGGGGGGGGGGGGGGGTCCCGGCCCAGGATTAACCCCGAGCCGTGCTAATGCTAATGCTAAAGGTAGAGCAGGGAGCCTTTAAGACTCTGTAAGTCTTCTGGAGTGGAGCTGGAAGGACCCCCTGCTGTTTTTCCAAACTCCTCACCCCCCCCCCCCCCCACACCCACTCACCCCTCAACATCGCCTCCCCCCTTGTAGGAACATCTCTCTCATCTTCTCCAGGCACACCCTAAAATATGCAATTTATTGTTAAATAAAACTAAAATAAATTAAAAGACGACACATTGGAGTGAACAAAAGAGTATACTGACACCTAGTGGCCTTTTATGGGTATTGCTGCAATTAATTAGTGCACTGTGTATTCGGGTGTCATAACGATGCTGACATTTCGGGTGTGTGAAGCTTCATGGTTTTTTTCGCCTTCGTTGGAGAAACTGTCCAAAAATTTGTTTAACATTTATGTCTGTTAGAAGTCGAAGATAGTGTAGCATTGTCTTATTGTTGTATGAATATCACCTGTGGGTGTGTTGTCTGGGATTTACAAGCATCCCTGAATGCGCCGGCAACTTGTGTCCCCGGAGTTACAGTATGCGATGCACCTGAATGCACCATTTTGCAACAGTTTGCTAGTTTTGATCCTGCTTGTTGAGTATGAAGTGTCCATTATCTGACCGGAATCTTTCCATGGTGTCCCAACTTTCCTGCTGTGGTTTCCTCTCACTGTGAGGCATTCAGGCGCACTCGTAATTTTGAGTGTTAGGCACTTTTTTTTTTTTTTTTACTGTTTTTCACTTTTTTTTTTTTTATTCACATACCCCATGTGGCAATTGACGTACCCCTGGGGGTATGCGTACCACACTTTGGGAACCACTGCATTACTGGAACTTTTAACGATAACCATTGACCACCCCCAGTGAGGATCTGCTTGGTGAAGTTCATTTGTTTTTGTAAGAGACGTTATCCTATGCCACAGTAAGTTCCTTTTCTGGTTCTATGGTTATCAGCACACATTTTTTTCCCACCAAAAACAACAAGATTGTTTGAAGGTTCTGGGTAAAATGCATCCTTCTGACCGTTATTGGTTATGTACTATTGGAATATTTGGAATCGTGACAAATGTTTTGCGGAAATCATGGAAGCAGTTCCATGTATGAGTTGTTGTTGAGTATGAAGTGTCCATTATCTGAACGGAATCTTTCCATGGTGTCCCAACTCTAAAAGAACCACATCGTATCTGAAATGCATAAATTACGTACAACCAACAATGACGTCTCATTTTCGGGTGAATCTCCACCCGCTGGGGTTTCATTGGAGCATTGGGTACTAATTTGTTTATGATGCGCACAGAGCAAGGAACAAATTTCCTGCTGCGGTTTCCTCGCACTGTGAGGCGTTCAGGCGCACTCGGAATTTTGAGTGTTAGACACTTTTTTTTTTTAACGTACCCCTGGGGGTATGCGTACCACACTTTGGGAACCACTGCATTACTGGAACTTGCTTGGTGAAGTTCATTTGTGTATGTAAGAGACGTTATCCTATGCCACAGTAAGTTCCTTTTCTGGTTCTATGGTTATCAGCACACATTTTTTTCCCACCAAAAACAACAGGATTGTTTGACGTTGGAGGTTAAAGTGTGCATGACTCTGCTGCGCGACGCCTGAATGCATCCCCGATGACATACAGTAAGAGTCGGAAAACTCCTAACAGATTTAAAGTTAGCCTTGAACTTTTCTTTTGACAAACTGCCATACATTTCATAGGCCGCTGCGGTTTCCAGGGCAACCGAGCCTCGGCGAACACGACAGCATGGCCGAGATAACTTAAATAGGACCACAGGGATTTGATCTTCCACTCGGAAAAGCAACTCGGCAGCGATTAAGCAACAAAATTTAATTAAAAGTGTGATTGTTGCTCTGCGAAATGCGTTGGAATGTTTTATCGGCGAAGAACGGAGATCTAATGACGATACCAGGCGTCGCCCGGTTACAGTACAATACAGAGATGCCGCTTGTGATGTCATGCATGTCGTGCGTGTCGTTACAGTGTACACAAATACACACGTTACAGCCATTTCAACTTTACCCCACGAGGATCCATTTTGTCTCCTTTAAAGGCAGTGCAGCTAAAATTGAGCTTTTTTTTTTAATGCTTTATCCGCAAATGCTACAAACAGTCAAGCTTTGATAAGAAAGGAACCAAAGTGTACAAAAGAAAAACACGTCGATAGGAAGAAAATAACGTTGACTTCAAAGTAGCACGGATGGCCGAGTGGATGGATGCAAGGCTGCGATGGGAATCTTTTTTTAACTAGAGCTCATTTCCAATCCCCGTCTCCTCTCCATGTGGAGTCTTTTAATACCTGGTAGGCTTATTCCCATCCCCCTCCTTTTCCCCAAAACAGTTTTGACCGGCCATCACTTTCCCGCTCCAGGCTGATCCATACAGTAGTCTCCTGATCAACTTCTACCTAATCACCTATCAGCAGCTTCATGCATATTCAAGCGTTCTCCAAACCTGTGCTTATGAATATAAATGCAGTTCTAAGTGAAGTAGGTGCCGCTGTAGTCTCTTCGCGTCTTATTTAGATATACCTGCATGATACGCACTTAATGACCGCTGAGCTGCACAACTTTCCCAAAGAATTAAAGCAAAGCGAGGGTGGGGGGTTTGTAAATTGGACCTCATGAGAGGAAGGCTTAAGAAGCACCGAGCTAATACCGCATTAGTCAAAACAATACACGCTAACAAACAACAACGACTACAGAGAAGAATGAGAATCCCATGCTTGCACAAGTGACCGATTTTATTGAAGGCAGCATTTTGTGGACGGTAAATGAATAGGATCTGCAGCAAACAGGAGATTGTGGAGTACAATACATCCAGAATAGTGGTGTGTCAGTCATGAACGAACGGGTCAAAAGAACTACCGTAAACCTCGGATATATCGGACTCGGATATATCGGAAATTCGCTCACAACGGACAGAAAAAAAAAGAACCGATTTTTCTGTAATGCATTTCCAATAAAAAATTCATTGCATATATCGGATTTTTTTATAACGGATTTCGCCTATTTCGGACAAAATCTCCAGTCCCGTTCCAATGCATTTCCATGAAATTTCCCTGGCATATATCGGATGGCCGCATCGTGGCGCTCCGATTCGCCGAATCGTGACAGGCCGCTATACGACGTCATTTGCAGCGTTTGCAGCGTTGCCTGCGCGTCCAGGTACATTGGAAACATAGTCAAGGAAGTGCCTTTTTATAACGGATAAAATCCCATTTACGCATATACCGGATATAAATCCCATATATGCGTAAAACGGACATTTTCCGGTATACGCATATAACGGATTCCGCTTATATCGGACAAAACCAGTGGGAACAATTGAATCCGATATATCCGAGGTTTACTGTAGTTGTTTTTTGTGAACAAAATGAACAAGATCCTATCGTTGTGCCTCGCTCTGTGTGTGCATGGGTGTATCCTATTACGTCTGCCTGTTTTTATCTGTTTTTATATCTTTAGAACACACAGTAGTGGTGGGCAAAACCCTTCATTCAGTAAAAAGATCCGTTCATTTTGTTCATTTTGGTCAATTAGGCTGTGATCTCCCCAAGTGGTGTGTCGTATCATGAACAAACGGGTCAAAAGAACTAAAATACCCGTTCAGTCTGTTCAGTTTCAAATGCTTTTTTTTTGATTGGCTGGAGAGTCGGTTCACCGTTCCTTTTACCAGGGCGGGACTAACTGCTTGCTCGTTTTATCCAATCGTCGCGCCTCGCTTTGTGGGTGGGTGGGGTTAGCTGACTGAAAGACCGAGACCGAGAGATTGACCGACACTCGACAGTTGAGTCGGAACGAACGTGAACATGAGTGAACGGACCGACTCGACACGGCTGACCGATCTGACCGATCACAGGCTAACGACCGATTGACCAAAATGAACTAAATGAACGGATCGTTTTACTGAATGAACCGGAATGATCCGGTTCACTGAAATGAACGGTTTTGAACGGTTTTATGAATCTGCTGAACCAATGAGTCGCTCTGGCGGACCAGGTACTTGAAATAGCTAATAGTACCTCTTGGGGGCCAAAGTAAAGGCCTGAATGTAACACTTTTCCACTGCACAGTATCTAATTGTTTTTTAATTATCGTACTCCATGTGGAAATTGACGTACCCCTGGGGGTATGCGTACCACACTTTGGGAACCACTGCATTACTGGAACTTTTAACGATAATCATTGACCACCCCCAGTGAGTCCCAGTCTGCTTGGTGAAGTTCATTTGTGTATCCTATGCAACAATAAGTTCCTTTTCTGGTTCTATGGTTACCGGCACACATTTCTTTCCCACCAAACACAACATTGATTGTGATGCATCCTTCTGACCGTTCAATGCCGCGTGTTTTTTCGCGTTTTCAGGTCAACTGTACTATTTGAAGCGGGAATAGTGACAAATGTTTTTATGGAAATCATGGAAGTTTTTTTGTCAAACAAACCCAGATGAAAAGCCAACCCCCCTGGCGAAGGCGAATGGAAGAACCCGCACTTGAAGTTTGAATGCCAGGTTTTAGGCACAACAGAGAAGCTGTTGACGATCCTGCGTTGAGGAGGTACCCCCGGGGGCTCATTAAGGCGGCGCTCGAAAAGGCACGAACCCCACTCTTTGCCGAGGGGGGAGCAAACGTAAACGACGAGGCAGCCTTGTTGTGCCGGGATCGAAACAGCCTCCTCGTGCGAGCGTGTGACGCAGGCCTAATCGACAGCCCGTACGAAGTCACCATACTTGCACGTGGATTCCTCTGCTGCGTTCTCTTGCTGCGACGCTGCAGCAGGAAGTAAGAGAAGCGTCAATATGCATACGTGTGAGAGGACGTGACTGGATTCTCTGTGAAGTTCCTTCTCGCTTAATGTCACATTTCACTGGCAGACGACTCTGGAGGGAGACTTGAAGGTTGTTTTGGAGGAGGCAGCGTTTTCGCAGTGGCTTTATTATTCCTCTCTCGCTTATTTTCTGACTTCTGTGTCCTGCATCTGCTTGAGCGAATGCTTAATTAGAATAACTTGTAATAGCCTGCCATGCTTCTTAATAGGGCTTGAATAATTAGCATATTTTATCTTTGAAAAGGCATTTTCTCTAAACACTGATGTGCAGCTCCTGCCTTTCAATCTCGTTTTTTTTTTTTTCCTGAACTTGAAATGAGAACAACATTTTTTCTCTCCCTCCTGTGCCAATCCAATCCGGCATGGCTCATCTTTTGAAGGTTTGGAAGTAAATCTCCTTGTAAAAGAAATGATTGCCAGGATGCTGCTGGGCTGTGCCGTCATTAGAGCGTCGGGGATGGGGAGGCTGTCTGTCATGATGGCTCATGTGGGCGCTATAGCAACAATGACTCATTTAGGATTTCTACAACAGCAGCTCATTGTTTTATACATTTAATGCAACCTTACGTAGCAAAATATACACGCAACATGTCACTATTATTCACCGACAGTTTTGTGTAGAAATAGAAATAATCTCTTCCGGCATCAAACTCATCAAAACAATAGCATCGGCATTGTTTACTCACATTTAAGTTGCTTTAATTTTGATAATGAATGTCATCATTAGTGAAGAATACAAGAGAAGAATAAAAAATTAAACACAAGACTGACCGGTAGGGGAGTTTTTGTGCCCCCTAGTGGACAGCAACAGCTACTACTGCCGTCTCATTGCATGGATCAATATGTCTACTCAATAATACAGGCCGCTCATTTGGAGCTCTAGCAGCTATTTAACTTTGATATGGTATTGATGAGCAGCGCCGATGTCGACTCAGAGGGGCGTTCGTCGGACAGGATGTTTACCACCGTCTGCTGCGGCGTAGCGTGCATCATTTAGCCCAATTAGCCTAATGTAATAATGCTAGTCATTGGACGGTTAGCAGTGATGTCACATGACATGACATCGTCTCCTCGCCGATTTATAATCCTTCACCTCCTTTTCTCTCGTCTGCTTTGTCATACTTTTTTTTTTCTACTTTGATAACCGAGAAGCTTTCAGATGTCTTCCATTTCTGGCGTCTTCATGTCGTGTCGAGGTGTGTGTGTCACTTCCTGCTCAACAGGCGGTCTTCCACCGAGCGAGAATGCTAGAACTCACCAAGGGCTTCGTGGAGGATTTGGGGATCAGACAAAAGAAGCTATTAAATGTTGTTGCTGATCTGGCAATTTTTTTTTTCATTTCTTTGTACAATTTTTGTAAGTTTTTTTTTTAGAAAATTATTTCCAGGCTGCACAGTGGATGAGTGGTTAGCACACAGGCCTCACAGCTAGGAGACCCAAGTTCAATCCCACCCTCGGCCATCTCTGTGTGGAGTTTGCATGTTCTCCCCGTGCATGCATGGGTTTCCTCCCACATTCCAAAAACATGCTAGGTTAATTAGCCACTCCTAATTGTCCATAGGTATGAATGTGAGTGTGAATGGTTGTTTGTCTATATGTGCCCTGGGATTGGCTGGCCACCAGTCCAGGGTGTACCCCGCCTCTCGCCCCAAGACAGCTGGGATAGGCTCCAGCACCCCCACAACCCTCGTGAGGATAAGCGGTAGAAAATGAATGAACATTATTAGAGAGCTCTCGACATGAAATAACACCCCTATAGTGACTTTTACACACATTTATAGTAAACATAACAGAAAATAATACATATAAGGCACAAACAATTATGGCATAAATAATATTTACATTTTTTGGAATGTTTATGTTTGGTTCCTCCCACATTCCAAAAACATGCTAGGTTAATTCATTCATTTATTCTCACGAGGTTCGCGGGGGTGCTGGAGCCTATCCCAGCTGTCTTGGGGCGAGAGGCGGGGTACACCCTGGACTGGTGGCCAGCCAATCACAGGGCACATATAGACAAACAACCATTCACACTCACATTCATACCTATGGACAATTTGGAGTGGCTAATTAGCCTAGCATGTTTTTGGAATGTGGGAGGAACCGAACATAAACATTCCAGTAAATGTAAATATTATTTACGTCTTAATTGTTTATGCCTTATATGTATTATTTTCTGTTATGTTTACTATAAATGTGTGTAAAAGGGACTATAGGGGTGTTATTTCATGTCGAGAGGTCTCTAATAATGTTAGAAGATTAGAGAGGGGAGAACATGCAAACTCCACACAGAGATGGCCGAGGGTGGAATTGAACCCTGGTCTCCTAGCTGTGAGGTCTGTGCGCTAACCACTTGACCACCGTGGTTCCTGGGGGTTATGGACCACAAAAGTCAAGTGATGGACACCCCCCGATCCGGACACGGGGCCACCCAAATGAATGTGTTTACTGGTACCGAGTGCGGTCCAATAGCCATCAGGCTACCAAAGATCAAATGTCTTCAAAGACCTCTCATGTCCTTCAACGCCCTTTTAGAATTCGAAGAACGAGCTTATACAAACTAGCGTTGATGTACTTCTACCTTCTTTCCTTAATCTACGTACGTTTGGTTTCTCCACAGAGAGTAAACTCCGAATACAAAAGACCAACCAGTCTCTGGTCAACCTGGAAGACAGTCGGGTCAGGATCAATTGCTCCATCGCCTCCCAGAGCAGCCAGGACTCCCAGCATGCCGTGCTGTGGTACGTGAGACGAGCCACGGGGTCGGAGACCGACGAGCTCCTGCTCAGGATCGAGCGATCGGGCGCCCTGGAGTACGGCACGTACGCCGACGAGGAGAGGCTCCGGCGCCGCGTGCAGGCCGAGAGGCTTTCGCCACGACTGTACGCCCTGACGCTGAACAGGGCGGAGAGCAGCGACTCGGGGACGTACTACTGCCTGGTGGAGGAGTGGCTCAGCGACCCCGATGGGACCTGGTATCGCCTCTCTCGGGACACGTCCGGGTTCACGGAGGTTCTGGTTCGACAGCCAGGTGAGTAATCGTTTTACGTAGCCTTAATAAAGTCAGTGAATGCTGGATTTTAACATCGTTTGTCGCAAATGTAACATTTTTTGGATTTTTTTAAACAGCCAAACATTAAAAATAAAACCCAAGTCTTATTTTTTAATAAGAGCACCCCCAACGAATCCTGCTAGTTCGTCTGCGTCAGTCCAATTTGGACTTCCTTTCCATGCACGGTATAAAAAAAGCTCATCTAATTTCCTGCCTTTGCCTCCTCGGGTCCTAATTGCCGCAGCCACCGGCGACAATAACAAGCCGTTCAATATCCTGACAGCAGTCAAATCCGTGGAAGCCATCAGCTTCCGAGATCCCATCAGGAAGCTTCTCTCTTCAGGTCATTCTTTCATTTTCTACCGCTTTTCCTCACGAGGGTGCTGGAGCCTATCCCAGCTATCTTTGGGCGAGACACGGGGTACACCCTGGACCAGGGGTGGGCAAACTACGGCCCGGGGGCCACATCCGGCCCGCCAAGTGTTTCAATATGGCCCGCCTGTTTTTTCCAAATATTTCATTTGAACTCAACACATAACCTGGCATCGTGGCTTGGGCCAATTTTTTGATGGTTGAGGTAGCTGCTTTATCAATTTCGTTATTTGATGTGGTCTGTTATAAAATGCTCCTGTAAAAAGGGACACAAGCACATAATAATAGTAATAATAATAATAATAATAATAATAATAATAATAATAATAATAATAATAATAATAATAATAATAATAATAATAATAATAATAATATTGTTTTTAATAATATTAATATAATAATGGTAGTAATATTACAAAATACTCCTGGAAAAAGGAGCACAAGCACAATAATAGTAATACAAATAATGATAATAATACTACTATTATATTAATATTGTTGTTAATAATATTAATATAATAATGGTAGTAATATTATTATTATAACAAAATAATACTAATAATAATATAATAACATTACTATAACTAATAATAATAATAATTCTAATAAAAATAACAATAATAATAATAATAATAATACATTGAGAAACACACTTTACATCAAATAAATGATTTCAAAGTGCACATATAGCAGATTGCATGACACTTTTACATGTAAAATATGTGTAAAAATATAGGTGTAAAAATGGACTGTTACGTGTAAAATACTACATAATCCCTCCCCGTCAATTTTGTTCAATTAATGCGGCCCGCGAGTCAAAAAGTTTGCCCACCCCTGCCCTGGACCCTGCCCGAGGTGGGCAATTTTTTTTTCGCAATCATCAAAACCGATATTTAATAAAACACATACATAGTTCCATGAAAGCGTGATTATAATGACCTAGTATTCATGTGTTGTCACCTCCCCAAACCAATAACCTTTCAAATCTCCTTTATGAATATATTCTAAATATATGATGTACACATGTACACCAATACAGCCATGTATCCCGTAGGTACATATATGTACATATATGCTGCGTTTCAGTTCACGAGGCAGCTTTAATGTATTCTTTCAATGTCAATGCTCGTTTCCTGGGATTCATATATAAGTCAACATTGAATCAGCTCGGTACAGAATATACACTACATGCTCGTCCTATATGTATAATTCAGTAATGTATAGATATTTCATGTTAATGATTATTTAACCTGACATGAAATAAAACATGCAGCACATACACACATGAGATTAAGGTGCTTTTGTCTGCATAGGTGTGATTATTGTTTTATTGTTCCTCTTTTGTTTGCTTGCACATTTTTATGAGTGTTTAAAGTATCGTTTGCTAATTGATGAGTAGATATAAACAAATGTATTTAAACTAAATGTATGGGACATTTGTTCCATACATTTGTTCAAATTGGTCAATTGTTCAAAATGCTTTCCTAATATAGTTTGTTTTTTTATTTTATTTTAATTTTTACAATCAGTAACTGTTACATTTGTTCACTTCCTGCTTTCCTAATATAATTTAAGGTTTTTTTTAAATATATTTTTTTATTTCAATTTTAATTTTTACAGTCAGTAACTGTTACATTTGTTCACTTCCTGCTTTCCTAATATAATTTACGTTTTTTTTATTATTTTTTTTTAATTTTTACAATCAGTAACTGTTACATTTGTTCACTTCCTGCTTTCCTAATATAATTAAAGTTTTTTTATTAATATTTTTTAATTTCAATTTTAATTTTTACAATCAGTAACTATTACATTTGTTCACTTCCTGCTTTCCTAATATAATTAAAGTTTTTTATATTTTTTTATTTCAATTTTAATTTTTACAGTCAGTAACTGTTACATTTGTTCACTTCCTGCTTTGCTAATATAATTTACGTTTTTTTTATTATTTTTTTTAATTTTTACAATCAGTAACTGTTACATTTGTTCACTTCCTGCTTTCCTAATATAATGTTGCTGAGTTTGCTGAGGGAACATTAACTTAATCTTCTTCAAGGAAAAGACAACTTCCAGGCAAACTGAGACTCAAACTCCAATTTGATGAAGGACACAATAATAACAATAACCCTTGTGTTATGTTCTCCTTTATTTCCATGTGAACCACTGCAGAGGCTCGACTGCAAGTCGAGGAGACAGACTCAAACGTGACCGTGCCGGAGTCCGGATCCATCCGCCTGGGCTGCAGCATTCCGTCCCAGTCGTCCCGAGACTCCCGTTTCTCCGTGTCTTGGTACGTCGAGCGCTCCGATGACGAATATGAAGAGCTGCAGCCGGGAGAAGAAGAGCGTAGCGAGCGGGCGTGCGTGTTCTCCATTGGACATGACGCCATTTTCGGGAATGGAAACTGCAGCCCCAGAGAGGAGGCGGGACCAAACTCCCGGCTCCAGTTTGAGAGGACCACGTCGGATCAGTACAGCCTGACCATTCAGGGAGCTCGGCCCACCGACACGGGTCGCTACTACTGTCACGTGGAGGAATGGCTGCTCAACCCTCGCAATGCTTGGTACCGCCTGGCGACCAACAATTCGGGCATCATTACGGTCAATGTGCTGCAACAAGGTGAGGCCATCCTCACAGCTAAGGATCCCACTTCTGACGCCATTTGTAGGTGTAGTTGAACTTCACCCCCTTTTTGGGGTTCTTTGGGTTCTAAAATCAGCTTCCCTATCAGGGTTACCTATCCCAAAGTGTTCTATGGAAGGCCTCACAACTAAGAATCCCACTTCTGACACCATCAGTAGGTGTAGTTGAACTTTTTTGGGTTGTTTGGGTTCTAAAATCAGTTTCCCTATCAGGGTTACCTATCCCAAAGTGTTCTCTGGAAGGCCTCACAGCTAAGAATCCCACTTCTGACACCATTTGTAGGTGTAGTTTGATTTCACCTCCTTTTTTGGTTTGTTTGGTTTCTAAATTCGGTTTCCCTATCAGGGTTACCTATCCCAAAGGCTTCTATGGAAGGCCTCATGGCTAGCAGTCCCACTTCTGACACCATTTGTAGGTGTAGTTGGATTCCACCCCCTTTTTTGGGTTGTTAGGGAAACTGATTTTAGAACCCAACCAGGGTTACCTATCCCAAAGGCTTCTATGGAAGGCCTCACAGCTAGGAATCCCACTTCTCACACCATTTTTAGGTGTAGTTTGATGTCACCCCATTTTTTGGTTTGTTTGGGTTCTGAATTCAGTTTACCTATCAAGGTTACCTATCCCAAAGTGTTCTATGGAAAGCCTCACAGCTAAGAATCCCACTTCTGACACCATTTCTAGGTGTAGTTGGATTTCACCCCCTTTTCGGGGTTGTTTGAGTTCTAAAATCAGTTTCCCTATCAGGGTTACCTATCCCAAAAGCTTCTATGGAAAGCCTCATGGCTAGCAGTCCCACTTCTGACACCATTTGTAGGTGTAGTTGGATTTCACTCCCTTTTTTGGTTTGTTTGGGTTCTAAAATCAATTTCCCCATCAGGGTTACCTATCCCAAAGTGTTCTATGGAAGGCCTCATGGCTAGGAATCCCACTTCTGACACCATTTGTAGGTTTAGTTGGATTTCACCCCCTTTTTTGGTTTGTTTGGGTTCTAAAATCAGTTTCCCTTTCAGGGAAACCTATCCCAAAGGCTTCTATGGAAGGCCTCATGGCTAGCAGTCCCACTTCTGACACCATTTGTAGGTGTAGTTGGATTCCACCCTCCTTTTTGGGTTGTTAGGGAAACTGATTTTAGAACCCAACCAGGGTTACCTATCCCAAAGGCTTCTATGGAAGGCCTCACAGCTAAGAATCCCACTTCTGACACCATTTGTAGGTGTAGTTGGACGTCACCCCCTTTTTTGGGTTGGTTGGGTTCTAAAATCAGTTTCCCTATCAGGGTTACCTATCCCAAAGGCTTCTATGGAAGGCCTCATAGCTAGGAATCCCACTTCTGACACCATTTATCCTCCATGGATAGGTAACCCTAATAGGGAAACTGATTTTTGAACCCAATAATATTTTAATTCGGAGTGGCACTTTTCTTTGGGAATGAGGTGTATGCAAAGGTTTAATTCCTTCCATTTGAGTAAATAACCCCAATGGAATTAGAATATTTGGGTCCATGTAAACGTGGCTAACGACTGCTCAGGTCTATGGACTTCTTGTTTCTTCTCACCAATGAAACTCATCTCCGTTTTTGTTCATCCAACAGAGTCCACCGTCAAGTCGGTGGTGTGCTCCAACGACGCTCTCTTCTACTTCGTCTTCTTCTACCCGTTCCCCATCTTCGGCATCCTCCTCATCGCCTTGCTGCTGGTGCGCTTCAGGAGCCGCAACAACAACAAGAGCCAGGAGGGCAAGAACGGAGCCCCCCTCCTTTGGATTAAAGAACCGCACCTCAGCTACTCGCCCACCTGTCTGGATCCACCGGCGCTCAGCCTGCACCCCGGCTCTGTGGACTAAGAATGGGGTTGATGCCCGAGTCGCTGCACGCCACTGATCCAGTCGACACGAGGAGCATCAGGACTCCGCTTGCTGTCTTGATCCATCGGTCCATCGGCTGCCTGTGTGTGTGTGTGTGTGTGTGTGTGTGTGTGTGTGTGTGTACGTGTGTGTGTGTGTGCAAGAGCAGTGTTATCTTGGGCCTCATTTGTGTCTCTTTTTTTTTTTTTTTTAATTACCCCGAATATTGGTCTATTTTTCAAAAAGGACCTTTAGGAGAAGGAACTCGGGCATTGATTGGACGCCCAAAAAAAGCCTCCACAGTCCAATCCAAGAGCACCCACTTCGCCGGTTGCCATAGCGATGCTCCGAGGAGACCACTGACTCCATAGCTGATGACTTGGCAGCCTGCGTGGAGACAAAGGAAAGGTCCACCTGGTCCCACTATGAATTTGGCCCACAGAAGAAAGTCCTGGAGCGCCACTCCAACACTGCCAGACAGACGGACTTCTGTACCGCCCCCCGCTCTCACCCCCCTTTTTGGAGACCACGGAGAAACATATTTCCTTTTCTGTCCTCCACGTTTCCACAAAAGATGGCGGGGTTGTAAATACCTCCTTTTTCATTTGCTCAAGGGAGTCGACTGAAATTGAAATATCACACATTTCTTTTCATTTATTGTTATTTTATCTTTAAAAGACGACTAGTGTGTAAAATTGTAAAATAACTAAATGGGCCCACTGTTATGATATTATATTGGTATCAATCATACCAAACTGGGTATTCCTTATTGGTATTGCTCACCTCTAAAGTCAACCAGTTTTTTTATGCCAACACAGAAAATGTGCTAATAACCGTAGAAGAGGAAACATACCATGAGTCATGTGGTCTGTCCCAGCTGCTCAGTATAAAAAGCCAACAGACATAATACAATAATAAAATCATCTACAATAATAGAAGAACACGATACACCACAAAGGGAGGGCCGCATTTATTGGAAACATGTTTGATTTCCATAAAGATTGCTTTGACTGAGCATTTTTTTTTAATTTATCTGTGCCAAGTCGTCATTTCCACACAAAAAGAGAGGTCGCGTTGTAAATATTTCCTGCTGCGATCGTTTCAGCTGCTCTGAAAATCAAATCTCACACATTTCAATAATTTAATAATAATTTGGGCGTTTTGTCTTGAAAGATAACTAGTGTGTAGATACTGTTGTGTAGTAAAACACACACGGTACGGTGCCGAGTATGTGACTGTGAGCAAGTGTGGTTTTTTTTTTTCTATTTATTGTTTTATACTTTTTGATTTATTTTAGTTTGTTTTGGTTTAAAAATGGTCAACTTCACCCAACAGATGATGCTCCGTGTTGTTGGAGATGTTCCATTTCCTAGCGAATGATTGAAGGTTCGATGCTGTTATGATGAAATGATGAATACGACTGTGGCTTGACGTGTAACGTTCCAAAAACAACAATAAAAAGGTTTTGCTTATTCTTTTGTGGCACCACTCCTCGACGGGATTTTTATACCGAAAGTGGCAAAGGGTTGAACATTTGCATCACCTTGCCTAGAATGCAGAAGACGGGACAGCACCCTTTCACTGCCAGACTGGACCTTCAAAAAAAAAAAAAAAAAAAAAACTGATATCCCAGTCGTGTCAACATGTATAATATTGCATGACAATACTCCTGGAGGCGTTTTAGATGTTTCGTAAACTTGGAACTCTCTGAGTGTTGCTGTGACAGAGCGCCACGCCCGAAAGCAACCGCTTCCTTCCATAAGCCCCGCCCCTCCCATCATTCAGGAACCCGCACTGCCAAATCATGACCATGTGATGTGATGTGTACGAATACGTTGTTGCTTGTGTCTCCGGTTTGGCCTCGATAAAAACCAAAACCACTTGGAGACGCGTCCTTTTCATTTGGAACCTTATTGTTGTCTTGCGACAATTTAGTAGGAAATCCTAAAACTGCTACACAGTAATCTCTTGTGTATCGTAGTTGATCGGTTCCAGGCCCAACTGTGATGATTGAATTCCCCCAAAGTCGGATTCCTTATTTTTTAATAACTTTTTTAGTAGTTGGAACCTAGAAAACCTTTTTACAACCTTCTAAATCCAGATTTTAACATTATAAGAACCCTCTCGACATGAAATAGCACCCCTATAGTCACCATAAGGCAGAAATTTGTGCTTGTGCCACTTCAATCATCACATTTTTTTGAAACATATTAATGAATATTTATTACTAATGTGTTAATTATTTACTGTAAAATGTGTTGTAGTTGACTACAATCTGTTTGTTTAAAAAAATGCATATTTTTCTTAAATTTGACATTTTTGATTATTTGATTGACTAAAATATTAATAAAAATATAAAATATAAATAAAAGGCATTCAGAAAAAGCATTGAAAGCCACATTTGGAGTATTCTATAATTAATGAGACACTAGCATGAAGCATGAAGAAGGGTCAGAGTTAAAAAAAAAAAAAAAAAAAAAACGTTTATTGGTGTGTTATGTTTTACTTTTCAATACTATGTCCGGTGGACTGAGTAATACGTGTGTAAAAAGTGACTATAGGGGTGCTGTTTCATGTCTGGAGGGCTCTAATTCTAACAAAAAATGTATTTGGAAGGTTTTAAACATGTTCTCGATATGCTATATAAGCATGGAAATTTTCCATTTCTAAATAACAAATCCTACTTCACGGAAATTCACTTATCACTGTCAAGGCTGGGACGACTGGATATATGGATTACTGTATGTAATCCATACGTTTCATGGATTACAGCGTATAACTTAAGTGTGGAATCCTGCTAAGTTGTTGCAAGGAGATGGGAAACAGTTAAGTCTGTTTTATTTCCTATTATTATTATTATTATTATCATCATAGCAGATATGATCTGCATCTTTCATACGGAAGCACCACATGAAAAGTAGTAAATATTGTACTAAATAGCCTCCAGCTATGTAACCTTGTAGGCGCGTTTCAAGCATGGTAAAGTTTAATCCAGCAAACCTCTACCACGACGGCTTCACATCCAATTAGAGAATCTATTTAGAAGACCGTAAAGCCGAGCGCGTATTCCTTACTGCACCGGAGCACATTTGTCGCCCACAGGCCGCACTGTAAACGCAATAAATACGTGCGATGTAAAGAGCGCCATTGTTAGTGAAGCGTGTGCGGGTGCGGCGTAGAGGTTTGTCAAAGTGCTTGAAAATGCAGCCTCATTAAATAAGAATGTTTATTGAGCAGCTCACCTTGTCCTATGATTAATAGGCTTCCTGTTGGCCCCCGAGCGCCACAAACTATTGACGAAGCTGCTGGTGATTTGACAGTAATGGTCGCATTCGTTATTGACCTGCATTCCACTTCAACGTTAAAAAAAAAAAAAAAAGTTTGTGTGTATTTTCCACGCGTTTCTGTCCACAGGAAGTAGAGGGAAGGGCGTGGCTAGAGCTGTACAGACGCGCCGCGACTGGTGTATTTGTAGTAATAAATACTATGATGAATAATGAGTACCGTCCCTAGCTGCCGACAGACGGTGTTGTAGCTGCCTTTGTGAGGGCTGCATGAGTGCTGCTCCACATTTAGCCGTAAAATACTTTGTGGTGTTTTCAGTTCAGCCGGTGATGCTCGAGTGATGTATTTTTATATCTTTATCAGTTTGTTCTTTTTATTTGGGGGTTTTAATTCTGTCCAATAGTTGCCATTGTGACCGTTGAAAGAGAAAAAAGGCACTTTGCTATTGTCCATTTATTGCAATAAAAACACTTACAGATGGTTTTATTTGTTTTATTTTCATGACCGAGAAAAAAAATACAACTTTCTGACATGATTTAAAAAAAAATCTTTACTTAACATCAAAATAAACCCGAAATATAGAATGAAACCTGAACCATAACTTGAAATGCTGACCATAAAACCCTAACCCGAGCATGAAACCTGAACCCTAGTATCAAACCCTAACCATAACTTGAAATGCGAACCCTAGCATGAAACCCTAACATGAAACCCTAACCACAACTTGAAACACTAACCACGGCATGAAACCCAAACCTTACCCTAACCCTAATCCAAACCCATGGCTTGAAACCCTAACCATAAAGTTGAAACCCTCACCATGGCTTGAAACCCCAACCCAAGTATGAAAACCTAACCCTAGCATGAGACCCTAACCAGAGTATGACACGCTAACCCTAGCATGAAACCTTAACCCTAGTATGAAACCCTAACCCTAGCATGACATGCTAACCCTAGCATGAAACCTTAACCCTAGTATGAAACCCTAACCCTAGCATGAAACCCTAACCCTAGCATGAAACCCTACTATGACACGCTAACCCTAGCATGAAACCCTAAACCTAGTATGACATGCTAACCCTAGCATGAAACCCTACCCCAGCATGAAATCCTAACCCTAGTATGACCCGCTAACCCTAGCATGAAACCCTAACCCTAGCATGAAACCCTAACCCTAGTATGACATGCTAACCTTAGCATGAAATCCTAACCCTAGTATGACACGCTAACCCTAGCATGAAAGCCTAACCCTAGTATGACATGCTAACCCTAGCATGAAACCCTAACCCTAGCATGAAAGCCTAACCCTAGTATGACATGCTAACCCTAGCATGAAACCCTAACCCCAGCATGAAACCCTAACCCTAGCATGAAAGCCTAACCCTAGTATGACATGCTAACCCTAGCATGAAACCCTAAACCCAGCATGAAACCCTAACCCTAGTATGACACACTAACCCTAGCATGAAACCCTAACCCTAGCATGAAAGCCTAACCCTAGCATGAAACCCTAACCCTAGTATGACACGCTAACCCTAGCATGAAACCCTAGCATGAAACCCTAACCCCAGCATGAACCCCTAACCCTAGTATGACACGCTAACCCTAGCATGAAACCCTAGCATGAAACCCTAACCCTAGCATGAACCCCTAACCCTAGTATGACACGCTAACCCTAGCATGAAACCCTAGCATGAAACCCTAACCCCAGCATGAAACCCTAACCCTAGCATGAAACCCTAACCCCAGCATGAAACCCTAACCCCAGCATGAAACCCTAACCCTAGCATGACATGCTAACCCTGGCATGAAACCCTAACCCTAGCATGAAACCCTAACCCCAGCATGAAACCCTAACCCTAGCATGAAACCCTAACCCTAGCATGAAACCCTAGCCCTAGCATGAAACCCTAACCCTAGCATGAAACCCTAACCCTAGCATGAAACCCTAGCCCTAGCATGAAACCCTAACCCCAGCATGAAATGCTAACCATGGTTCCAAACCCTAAACGACGTGTGAAACCTTAAATCTTGGTAATATTTCTAAGGCAAACGTTCCTCTAATGATGTTTTTTATACGAGCCAGCATTCATCCCAGTCGTGTAGTCGGACTTTGACTGTGAAATGAAACGAAAGCCCCGCAGTCGTGTGTTGCTGCTGTGGAGTGTGCGTGGGCTGCTGACCTTTGCCCCCTAAACAACGGGCGTATTTATTTACTCTGCATGCTCGCCGTGCAGGAAGTAAGCGGCAGAAAGTAAAAGGTCAGCATGCCGGAGGACAAATGATGCTAAGCAAGGTAACACGGCTCTTTATTGTGCATCTTCTGTTTTCTTTCATACATCACGGTGGCGTGAAGGGGAACACAACATCAGCATCTGCTCCTTCCATCCAGCTTTCCCTCGGCCCTGAGAAACCTGAAGAACCTGAAGAACGTAAGAAGATTCAGGGGTAGTTTTGACAAAATCATCAGTCTTGACTGAAAGGAAGACCCACATTCAAAGCTTCCTCGCTTAATAGCAATGTTACTGAGAGCCAGCACTTGTTTCACAACTTCTCAGCATACAAAACTGGGGGGGGCGGGGGGGGGGGGGGGGGGGGGGGTATGTGGAGTCCTCCTTTGAGCATCTATTCATCTGATTGTCCTATTTTCTTCCCTGTTTGGGCACTCTGTCTTCTTATTTCCCAAGCCGATTGTAGATCCTATTATGTACTACATTCATAGGAATAGTAGTGTTTTTTTCCAAAATCTTTATTTGTACAGTTTTTCTTTTCTGCATATCTGTATCTTATATGGAACACTAAACTCATCACACAGCAACTTGACACTCAAAAGGTATACCTAAGAGAAGTACCAATAACGAGTTCAAATAAACTCCCTGAACTCTCTGGTGGACCAGCGCCATGGCAACCACTGGTATGAAACCCTAACCCGAGTATGAAACCCTAACCATAACTTGAAATGCTAACCATGGTTCCAAACCCTAAACCAAGTGTGAAACCTTAACATTTATTTATACTTTTTCATTCATTTAAACATGGAATTAATAATGGTATTACATTTTTATTAAGTAATACAGTATATGCCTATCTGGTGTCTGTATCTTGTGTATCTGCATATCTCTATCTTACAAGGAACACTAAACTCATCACACAGCAACTTGACACTCAAAAGGTATACCTAAGAGAATTACCAATACCGAGTTCAAATAAACTCCCGGAACTCTCTGGTGGATCAGCGCCATGGCAACCACTGGTATGAAACCATAACCCTTGCATGAAACCCTAACCCGAGTATGAAACCCTAACCATAACTTGAAATGCTAACCATGGTTCCAAACCCTAAACCAAGTGTGAAACCTTAACATTTATTTACACGTTTTCATTCATTTCAACATGGAATTAATAATGGTATTACATTTTTATTAAGTAATACAGTATATGCCTATCTGGTGTCTGTATCTTACAAGAAACGCTAAACTCATCACACAGCAACTTGACACTCAAAAGGTATACCTAAGAGAAGTACCAATAATGAGTTCAAATAAACTCCCCCTGCAACCCTTGTGAGGAAAAGCGGTAGAAAATGAATGAATGAATGAATGAACCTCTTAAGTGTTAAGTAGTTGTGTGATGATTTTAGCGTTCTTTGTAAGACGATACGGCGAATCAGGGTGTCGGATGGGTTTATCATCTCATAAACTCCCCTGACAGGTCATGATTGATTATTGAAACTATTGGTAGTAGTCGTGAAGTATAGTAGATACCACCTGATTAGAACATAGTCATACATTTGCTGCATTGCTGCATTAAAGTTACAAGAAATGATATGTATCGAATATCAAATAGAAATTGTAAAGCAGCGCCATCTGCTGGATGGAGTGCAGCGCTGACTTCCATAGCGTTCAAATCCATAAAAGACCTAAGTGGAGATTGTGAAGACTCGGGATGAAGACGTTGAAGAAGAGATGTTTAATTTCAGCAAGCCATGCAAACAAAGACGCAGGTTGTTCTGCTCAGGGAGCTGGAGGCCTGATGCCCTGATGCCCTGTTGCCCTTTGTGTGATACCACACCGCTTTGTGTGCTCCACACTCACACACTGACGCAAGGGTGAGTCAATACGAGGAAGAAATCCTCTTCGGTCTAAGTGCAACATTCACTTTCCCGAGCAAGCCGCGTGCCAGAAGAGGTAGAAGATGAAATGTGCTCTTGACGCAACAGCAGCAGCATCCAGTCGAAGCTCTAAGGCGCCGTTGCAGGAAATAAACACACACGTATTAACAGTCAAAATGCTGGGAAAAGTTTGCCCGACGTCTTTGTGGAGACAAAAAGTGGATGTAATGATTCAAACCTTCTAAAACACAGCAGGGGGCAAAGTTGAATAAAAAAGATTTGGACTTCACTGTCGTCAAAATTGAGCGGCACGGTGGTCGAGTGGTTAGCGCGTAGACCTCACAGCTAGGAATCCCGGGTTTCAATTCCACCCTGTGTGGAGTTTGCATGTTCTCCCCGTGCATGCGTGGGTTTTCTCCGGGTACTCCGGTTTCCTCCCACATTCCAAAAACATGCTAGGTTAATTAGCCACTCCAAATCGTCCATAGGTATGAATGTGACATGAAATGCTAACCATGGTTCCAAACCCTAAAACCAAGTGTGAAACCTTAACCTTAACATTTATTTATACGTTTTCCTTCATTTAAACAGTATATGCCTATCTCTATCTTACAAGGAACGCTAAAGTCATCACACAGCAACTTGACACCTTAAGAGGTATACCTAAGAGAAGTACTAATAACGAATTCAAATAAACTCCCTGAGCTCTCTGGTGGACCAGCGCCATGGCAACCACTGGTATGAAACCCTAACCATAACTTGAAATGCTAACCATGGTTCCAAACCCTAAACCAAGTGTGAAACCTTAACATTTATTTATACGTTTTCATTCATTTAAACATGGAATTAATAAAGGTATTACATTTTTATTAAGTAATACAGTATCTGTTGACTGTATCTTGTATATCTGCATATCTGTATCTTACAAGAAACGCTAAACTCATCACACAGCAACTTGACACTCAAAAGGTATACCTAAGAGAAGTAACAATACAGAGTTCAAATAAACTCCCTGAGCTCTCTGGTGGACCAGCGCCATGGCAACCACTGGTATGAAACCCTAACCATAACTTGAAATGCTAACCATGGTTCCAAACCCTAAACCAAGTGTGGAACCTTAACATTTATTTACATGTTTTCATTCATTTCAACATGGAATTAATAATGGTATTACATTTTTATTAAGCAATACAGTATATGTCTATCTGGTGTCTGTATCTTGCGTATATGCATATCTGTATCTTACAAGGAACGCTAAACTCATCACACAGCAACTTGACACTCAAAAGGTATACCTAAGAGAAGTACCAATAACGAGTTCAAATTAACTTCCTGAGCTCTCCGGTGGACCAGCGCCATGGCAACCACTGGTATGAAACCCTAACCATAACTTGAAATGCTAACCATGGTTCCAAACCCTAAACCAAGTGTGAAACCTTAACATTTATTTATACGTTTTCATTCATTTAAACATGGAATTAATAACGGTATTATATTTTTATTAAGCAATACAGTATATGCCTATCTGGTGTCTGTATCTTGTGTATCTGCATATCTGTATCTTACAAGGAACGCTAAACTCATCACACAGCAACTTAACACTCAAAATGTATACCTAATACCTAATACCAAAAGGTATACGCGGCTCTCGTGAGGGTAAGCGGTAGAAAATGAATGAATGAACGTCGTTAAAATTCAAGGTCGTGCTTCCATCTTCCATTTCCCTCCCGTGATGAATAAAAATATTAAAATCTATTATCACAAGGCCTCAGAAGGTCATGAGAAACAGCCTGTGTGCGTCTCCCCCATCAGATCGATAAAAGACGTCTCTAGTTTAAAACACCAGCGTCCTCCATTGCTCCGCCGCTGCCTCAGCATCCGATGCGTCCGCTATTGCGAGTCGATACCACGCACGCGCCAAAGAGGCGCCCCCTGTTGAGCACACGTGTTCAGCACTTCATGTCGCCTTGTTTTTTGACTGCGTCTCCACTGATTGGAGTGACATTCAAACAGCAAAAACACCGAACCCCCCCCCGCCCCCGCCCCACCCGCATGTATTATGGATTCAAAACATGCACAAACACGCAACATTCACAAACACACTAAAATACCCTTTATGCATTCATAATTCATACAACTGAACATGTGTGTGTGTGTGTGTGTCAGAGAAGGATGAACCTGCTAAACATGCTAAATTTAGAGCCGCGTTCACACTCGGTTGCAGCCTGCTTAGCGTTCACACTGGTATTTTTGGCACGGGGCCAAAGGAACCTGGCTTAGTGCACACCTCATTTAACATCAAAATGCTTGTTGTCTTGTCTGTCAATCCACTGCATGACAACTGTGTTATTAATGCTTCATTTGGGAAAAAAAAAATATGGAAAATTTGATGAAGTTTGCATGCTTTTGGCTACTGATCGACTCTAGTCAACCACAAAGCAGCGATCATTTATTTACTAATTATTTGGAAAACCACAGCTGTGTTGTATGCGTTCTCATTTGTACACAAATATGACTCTAACTCATTCATTTAATCCCATTTTTCATTTTTCACAAGACAACCCCTTTTGACCGATCTTTCAAGGCACACCGAATATTGTGCTCTATGGTTATATGAACACGGAACCTACCAAAAGAAAGTTTGGACTTCTGTCTTTCAACAGAAAAAAAAGTTTCTACCTTTCCGTTCTTTAATAATCAGCAGTGGAACATAGTTAAGTTTCAGGAAAATATCAGTTCCCAACTAAAAAAAAGATTTCAAGCATAACTTTCACTTTGAGACAAATTATTTTTGCTTTTGTGACAAATATCTAAACAACTAAACCTACTACCATATTTTCTGGACTATAAGTCGCTCCGGAGTATAAGTCACACAAGGCCAAAAATGCATAATTACGTAGAAAATAATTATGTATTTTAAATTTACATTTTTTTTCTTTTTTGGCACGTACTGGAGTAGGTGATATGAGCATCCAATGACATAATGGGTACCATAGTAACTGTCAATATAGTGATATATATAGCATATATTTAATTTAAAAAATATATATTTTTGTATTTTTTATATTTTTTAATTGTTAAAATTTGTTGGAAAAAAAAATAATTTTAAATGTTAAATGTTTAATTTTTTAATTTTTTGTCACATCGAAGTACTCGGTGATATGACCATACAATGACATAATGGGTACCATAGTAAGTGTCAATATAGTGATATATATAGCATATATTTAATTTAAAAATATATATATTTTTGTATCTTTTATATTTTTTAATTGTTAAAATTTGTTGGAAAAAAAATAATTTTAAATGTTAAATGTTTAATTTTTTAATTTTTTGTCAGGTATCGAAGTACTCGGTGATATGAGCATCCAATGCCATAATGGGTACCATAGTAAGTGTCAATATAGTGACATATATAGCATATATTTAATTTAAAAAATATTTTTTTTTGTATTTTTTATATTTTTTAATTGTTAAAATTTGTTGGAAAAAAAAATAATTTTAAATGTTTAATTTTTTAATTTTTTGTCACGTATCGAAGTACTCGGTGATATGAGCATCCAATGACATAATGGGTACCATAGTAACTGTCAATATAGTGACATATATAGCATATATTTAATTTAAAAAATATATATTTTTTTGTATTTTTTATATTTTTTAATTGTTAAAATTTGTTGGGAAAAAAAAATAATTTTAAATGTTAAATGTTTAATTTTTTAATTTTTTGTCACGTATCGAAGTACGAGGTGATATGACCATACAATGACATAATGGGTACCATAGTAAGTGTCAATATAGTGATATATATATAGCATATATTTAATTAAAAATTGTATTTTTAAATTTTTTTAATTGTTAAAATTTGTTTAAAATTTTTTTTTTATTTTAAATGTTTAATTTTTTTAATTTTTTGTCACGTACCGAAGTAGGAGGTGATATGAGCATCCATTTACATAATGGGTACCATAGTAAGTGTCAATATAATGATATATATAGCACATATTTAATTAAAAATATATATTTTTTTGTATTTTTAAAATTTTTTAATTGTTAAAATTTGTTAAAAAATTATTTTTTTTTTAATTTTAAATGTTTAATTTTTTTATTTTGTGTCACGTAGCGAAGTACTCGGTGATATGAGCATCCAATGCCATAATGTGTACCATAGTGCGTGTCAATATAGTGATATATATAGCACATCATGACTGGTTCAAGACTCTTCATCCTTGTATTTAGCAAACATCAACTGCTTGTATTGTTTCTTGAATTGGCTCATCGTTGTGCATTGTTTGATTCCCTTACTCAATATGACATCGAACTTTTACATCCAAAAAAAAGTTCACCAAGAGTCTTCACTTGAACTTGATTCTTATGCATGATTTACACCGCCGTCGTTTACTGTGCTGCAGGGCATGCACAGCAGGTCAGTGTTTTCTTATGCATTCTAAGCATGCTATATCTTCATTGGTAAGACACTCGGATGAAGCCTTTGTGCTGGAGCGAGGGCTTCAACAGCAACTCCACCAACAGCAGGGATGTGCATTGTGTTCTCCTGTGGGAGGGCAAGTAATTATGACTAAGAAGGAGAAGGCAAACACTCTCCTAATGTTCCTTTAGTGCTGACGCACGGAGATGTATAACATATTGCCAGAATGGAAGTGTGGAGTGTGAGAGAAGAGAGAGCGGGAATGCGAGCGGGAATAGATTCAAAAGTGGCAGCAAAAGGAAGGAACAAAAAAAAAAAAAAAAAAACGAGAGATGCAGAAAGACTTTCCTCCTGGGAGGCAGCGTTACTTCAAACAGCCTCGTTTCATGAGTTGACTGAATATTTGACTATTCCACATCCACCACTTCCACCCCCAAGTTTGAAGTCACAAGCATGTCAGAAACACCCGTGTACTTTTATTAGATCACGCCAAGACATTTAGCTGCACCTCTGCTTTAAAACATGAATTAATCATGTGACGACGCCATCCGCTCATCATTACATCCTACGGGAATAAAAATAAATATATTATTGAATAAATGCTAATCACCTGCTAATACTGTGCAAAAAATGATACCTGTGATTGACAGGGCCAAAGAGGCAGTTTATTCATTTATTTTCTACTAGTGACTATAGGGGTGTTATTTCATGTCGAGAGGTCTCTAATGTTCATTCATTCATTTTTACCACTTATCCTCATGAGGGTAACGGGGTTGCTGGAGCCTATCCCAGCTGTCTTCGGGCGAGAGGCGGGGTTCATAGTTAGACCACCTTTTTTTTAAAACATCAATAGAGTCTTCGAGACATGACCTAACACCCCTATAGTCCCCTTTACGCTCATATTTCCCAATATAGTAGACATATTCATTCATTCATTCATTTTCTACCAGGTGCTGGAGGTGCTGGAGCCTATCCCAGCTGTCTTGGGGCAAGAGGCGGGGTACACCCTGGACTGGTGGCCAGCCAATCACAGGGCACATATAGACAAACAACCATTCACACTCACATTCATACCTATGGACGATTTGGAGTGGCTAATTAACCTAGCATGTTTTTGGAATGTGAACATAAACATTCAAAAAAATGTATTATTATTTACGTCTTAATTGTTTATGCCTTATATGTATTATTTTCTGTTATGTTTACTATAAATGTGTGTAAAAGTGACTATAGGGGTGCTATTTCATGTCGAGAGGTCTCTAATAATGTTCATTCATTCATTTTCTACCGCTTATCCTCACGAGGGTGGCGGGGTTGCTGGAGCCTATCCCAGCTGTCTTTGGGCGAGAGGCGGGGTACACCCTGGACTGGTGGCCAGCCAATCACAGGGCACATATAGACAAACAACCATTCACACTCACATTCATACCTATGGACAATTTGGAGTGGCTAATTAACCTAGCATGTTTTTGGAATGTGGGAGGAAGCGAACATAAACATTCCAAAAAATGTAAATATTATTTATGCTTAATTGTTTATGCCTTATATGTATTATTTTCTGTTATGTTTACTATAAATGTGTGTAAAAGTGACTATAGGGGTGTTATTTCATGTTGAGGGGTCTCTAATAATGTTCATTCATTAATTTATTCATTTTCTACCGCTTTTCCTCGCAAGGGTGCTGGAGCCTATCCCAGCTGTTTTGGGGCGAGAGGCGGGGTCCACCCTGGACGGGTGTCCAGCCAATCACAGGGCACATATAGACAAACAACCATTCACACTCACATTCATACCTATGGACAATTTGGAGTGGCTAATTAACCTAGCATGTTTTTGGAACTATACAACAAATGTATAAAGTAAATTTTGTCAAAAAATTGTTGTTGTTTCCAATGTACAGACACATAGAATAAGAATACAAAACAGACATTGATTACCAGGAAGGCCAGTGTTTAGTTAAAGTTTGTAACAAAGTGCTAGCACAAATCCTATCTAATGGATTATTATAATAAGAAAAGTTGAATATGATGACGGCGTCATTATGAAACCTCTGAAGTGTGTCTTCTCTCCGGCGTTAATGTGGCAGCTTTCTTTGTGCCAAGAAGGATTCAGAAGAGACAAGTTTAGAGTGGAGCCGAAGAGTCCATTAAGTCTTGTCTCACGCACGGAGATGAAGTCTCAAATGTTCCATCAGTCCATCCATCACCTCCGCTTGTGCTAATATCACTGGAAGGAAGGCTGGACGTGATGGAGCCACCTACTTAAGAAGGAGGCCCGTGGTGGCGCGGGGCTTCTTTTTAAGGATGGAGCTGTCTTTCTTTGCTCTGATCAAGTCTTTCCCTCCGTGCACGTCTTCCCAGGAAGGACAGACAGTCCCTCACGGCACGACTGCCAACATCAAAAGTTACACATGATGGCTGTCTGACTCCATTTAGGTGTCAAGGGGGGGCCCGGGAAGGCTTACGCACTCGCACCGTATTTGAGGACTGGAATGTACAAACACAGTATTAATACAACTAAGTACTGAGAAAAGCATATCTTAGGGATTGTGTATGTCATACGTGTATGTCATCGTGATTATGTCTTGCTTTCTTAATAATTATAATAGTAAGGAGTAAGGAAGTCATACAATGCACAACGATGAGCCAATTCAAGAAATTATGGCATTATGACATTGGATGCTCATGTCACCTCCTACTTCGCTACGTGACAAAAAATTAAAAATAAAACATTAAAAAAAAATTTTTTTTTATTTTTAACAAATTTTAACAATTAAAAAATAAAAAAAAAATTTATTAAATATATGCTATATATATCACTATATTGACACTTACTATGGTGCCCATTATGTCATTGTATGGTCATATCACCTCGTACTTCGGTACGTGACAAAAAATTTAACATTTTAAATTTAAAAAATTTTACATTTTTAACAAATTTTAGCAATTAAAAATATTTTAAAAAAATACAAGAATATATATTTTTTAAATTAAATATATGCTATATATATCACTATATTGACACTTACTATGGTACCCATTATGGCATTGGATGCTCATGTCACCTCCTACTTCGCTACGTGACAAAAAATTAAAAATGAAACATTAAAAAATTTTTTTTTTAATTTTTAACAAATTTTAACAATTAAAAAATAAAAAAAAATGTTTTAATTAAATATATGCTATATATATATCACTATATTGACACTTACTATGGTACCCATTATGTCATTGTATGGTATAAAAAATTTTACATTTTAAATTTAAAAAATTTTACATTTTTAACAAATTTTAGCAATTAAAGATATTTTAAAAAATACAAGAATATATATTTTTTAAATTAAATATATGCTATATATATCACTATATTGACACTTACTATGGTACCCATTATGTCATTGTATGGTCATATCACCTCCTACTTCGGTATGTGACAAAAAATTAAACATTTTAAATTTAAAATTTTTTAACAAATTTTAACAATTAAAAATGTTTAAAAAATAATAAAATATTTTTTAATTAAATATATGCTATATATATCACTATATTGACAGTTAATATGGTACCCATTATGTCATTATATGGTCACCTCAAAATTTAAAATTTAAAACATTTAAACAATTAAAAATGTTAAAAAAATAAAACTAATTTTGTTAATTAAATAGTGTGAAGGAGCGATATCGCAGGTCCTTTCTTCCTGCAGCTGTCAGACTGTACAACCAGCACTGCTCCCAATAGTCTTCTACACCGCTATGAACATCTGTGGAATACTTTGTTTTTATATATTCAGTATAGTTACTTCAGACCCCATTCACTGTGCAATATCTGATCCACCTCCACGTGCAATATTAAGGTTCTCAATGCAATATATTAAAGTTCTATTTGAACTATTTCTATAATGCCTCACATTAACTCACTAGCAAGATCTCATAGTGTATAGACTGGTCATATATTTCATCTCGCTTCATATTATCTGCATACTGTAATTGTATATAACTCTGGGTAAAACTGTTGATTTTGTTAATACTTGGGTTGTTTATATTGTTTATTTTTATATTGTGTATTTTGTACTGTTTAACTGATTCTGTACTCTTGTTGCTGTGCAATGCATATATTTAATTATATTATGTGATGCACTCAATTGTAATCTGATGCATGTTCAAATGAAATCAAAGCATTACCATAATAATTAATAATGGTATTCAAGCAACCTAGCAGTTATGCAAGTTCATAACAGAGAGAGTTTGGCCTGACGTGGCGCGTGTTAATTAATTACGCCAATCATTGTCATGGCGTCGCTCCGGAGTGCCTGCACTGTACTGTACTGTACTGTACTGTACTGTACTGTACTGTACAAGCCAGGGCTCATGTGACGTCTGCTGGTGATTGCAAGCATGCATTAACGTCCCTGCTGGAAGCGGCAGAGGAAGCGTAGCGCAATGGGAGACATCCTATGTCGCTGTCAGCATCCGACAGCTGCCTCACGCCACATTGCATCCCCTGTCAGCGACACAATGTATGTACTATAAGAACATGTGTCACTATGCATTAAGCACAGGGTTCTTTTTCTTTAAACACATGTAACATACACAAACTATACCACTAGCACTTTATCCCAAATAAAAAGCATGCGATGTATTCACACACACAAAAAGATTTTCAGCATTAATAATGTATATGTGTGATTTGCCTCAAAGACATGCGCTGCATTATTGAGCGCGAGCCGCTCGGTGTCTGAAGTATGTCACCATTGATTCTCATCGACAGCAGCAGCCATACTTCCCTGCAAAAACGTCTTTAGCCTCCCCGCTGCAACTTTTACTAGCCATTCCTGAATGGTTAGCGCTAAGATTGAAGCACTTGTATGTAACGGTTGAAGCTAAAGCTTAAACATTGTGTCCGCCATTGTGGAGGCAAACCATAACAAACATTGACTTGTTTAAAATGTTAGTAAACGCAAAAAAAAAAAAAGTAAACGCCAACAGTTTTAAGCTGAAATTAGTGTTCAATTAAGATGACTTTCAGTCACAGATAACGAGACTATGGAGTCATAAACTTTGGACTTTCATGTAAGAGGCTAGCTTATCAACCAGGAAGGCTTGCTCAATCCTGATTGTGATAGCGTGCTAACAAACAGTTGCTGGGAGAACATGCAAACTCCAGAGATGGCCGAGGGTGGAATTGAACCCTGGTCTCCTAGCTGTGAGGTCTGCGCGCTAACCACTCAGTCGTCATGCAGCCCGTGTGTCACTCAAATGAAACGCGTTATGGGAAAACGTCAAAATGTTTTCTTTTTCAACTCACATTGGTACATGTTTGTATATTTCTGAGGTATGCCTTGATTGTTAAGTTGCTGTGTGATGAGTTCAATACTAATTTATCCATTAGGAACTTCATTCGTGCAGAGCATCAATGTTTGTACAGTTCACATATCCAGCAACACAATACACCATGTGCAATCAACAAATACCAACAATCATTTTATGACGTTTATATATGTACAAATCTGTTTTACCCTCTAAATTAAGTGGGTGTGGATTACACACAGGTGTAGCTTTTTCCCACCTGAGTTTACACTGTATAAATACACACACATAATAGATAGGGCCTAGGATCACTACGTAGTAGTAAATGCCAAAGTCCAATTGCAAGGACTCCACACAATAACAAACAATAAAAGATGATTGAAGGTGGTTTAATTAACAAAAGCGATTTCCATGGTTTTTTGTCAAAAGCACATGTATATACAGTTTATAGAAAAATATTAAGTTTGAAACAGTATATCATTTTCCAGGTGGGTAAAAACTATTTTCAGGAATGTTTACAGTTCAGCGTCATTAATTAGCCTCGCATCCAAAGAAGCCCCGCCCCATACCAGACTCGCCTTCTCCATCCAGTCACTCCCACTACATGCGGGTGTGGCCATAGTAACTTACACACATACACACACACACGAACACAAACACAAACACCTCAGCGGTCTAGCGTGCGCTTCTGTATGGCTTCGGCCACCACGGTGCGCAAAAGGGCGATGACGGAGCGAGGGTCATCGCTGCCAATCACGGCACTGCCTGACACGATCATGTTAGCACCAGCCTGCAAGTAACAGGAAGAGAGAGCACCCATTTTGTGTTTACGTTTAATCGGATTGAGATGCGTTTGCTTTTGCTCACCTCTGCACATTTGTAAACGGTGTCCGGGCCCACGCCGCCGTCTACTTCGATGTCCAGTGAGGGGAACTGTTCTCTCAACAATGCTACCTGGCAAACATATAGAAAAGACGTACCATATTGGTCGCAGCATGGCATAAAACATCATTTAAGTTCTAACAGGGAACAAAAAATTCAGTTTTAAATTAACCAGAATTCTTCTTTGAATAAATATTTACTATTACTTGGTTAATATTTGTAATTATTACAGGGAGGTCTGTTGCACTTTGGCAATTTCGACATTATTTTCCTCTATATACAAACATGTACCAGTAAGAGTTTTAAATAAACAGTTTTCCCATAATGTATTGGGTCAGCCACCATTTTCTATGCTGCTTGTTCTCTAATGAAATGTGTCGTTATGAGAAAACGTCAAAATGTTTTCTTTTTCAACTCACATTGGTACATGTTTGTATATTTCTGAGGTATACCTTGATTGTTAAGTTGCTGTGCGATGAGTTCAATACTAATGTATACAATTTCGACATTATTTTACAAATATACAAACATGTACCAGTAAGAGTTTTAAATGAAAAACTGTTTTCCCATAATGCATTGGGTTTGCGTAACAGCCACCATTTTCTATGCTGCTTGTTCTCTAATGAAATGTGTCGTTATGAGAAAACGTCAAAATGTTTTCTTTTTCAACTCACATTGGTACATGTTTGTATATTTCTGAGGTTTACCTTGATTGTTAAGTTGCTGTGCGATGAGTTCAATATTAATGTATACAATTTTGACATTATTTTACAAATATACAAACATGTACCAGTAAGAGTTTTAAATGAAAAACAGTTTTCCCATAATATATTGGGTCTGCGTAAAAGCCACAATTTTCTATGCTGCTTGTTCTTCGATGAAATGTGTTGCTCAAATGAAACGCGTCATGGGAAAACGTCAGGTCTGTTGCACTTTCGACATTATTTTACTTCATTATTTTAAACTTTTTTCTAAATAACTCTACTTCCCCTCCTTTTCATTGTGCCCCTTTGCTGACGTCTTTGCACAGACGAGAAATTGCATAAGCAAACTGCTGCTGTTTTACTTCCTGGTGAGTATTGTCTCTTTCTCTCTCTCTGTATAAAAGGTATCAACAGCGGCTACAAATACCCCTGAGTCACATGGTCTGGAGTTCTAAATGGTAAAAACAAACAAAACAGCAAAGACTGTCCATAGGTGCAACTGTGACACGCTGATTTTAAGATGTGTCCTGTGTTGCTAATACTCCCACTGTGCCATTTATACTGTACCTTGGACATCATGTCCTCAATGAACTTTTGTCCTCCAAAGCCAGGTTCAACAGTCATGACCAGAGCCATGTCAATCTGGTTGGCCCAAGGCGCTAACATTTCCACTGTGGTACCAGGCTTTATGGCCAAGCCCACCTGCACACAGTGACCACAAAAGATTAGGTTATGTTTGTAGTATTTCCGACTCCACATTGGCAAACCCTCACCTTCATACCACTCTGTTGGATCTCCTTGATGAGGTTACCAGGATTGCTGGTGGCCTCCAGGTGGAACGTGTACTGGTTGGCTCCGGCTGCCGCCATGGGCTTCACCCACTGCTCGGGCCTGGACACCATCATGTGCATGTCTGCAAACACCAGCACGGTCACAACAAGATGGGTATTTCCACTTCAATATTGTTTAAAGACAATATTTTTTAAATAGATTCTCACCAAAGAAAGGGTCTGGGCCTAATGACTTTCTCAGGCATTCCACCATGGGATGACCAAACGTTATATTGGGAACAAAATGGCTGAAAATGAAAAAAGAAGCTTTAATGAGAGATTATACAAGCTAATGTTGTCCTGTGAACACTGTCAATAAAGTTAATTATTGCAGCTCTGTTGCATTATTTCATATTAGTTACGTGTCTTACCAGCGTGCAAATAAAGCACAATAAAACAATAAAAGTACTACATATAGGAGACCCTGTTTCATTAAAGCAGCCATTATGATGACATAATTTAAAAAAAAAAACATACTTTAGATATTCTCAAACTTTCCCCTGTGCACGGCACAGACACACACTGTTAGCATGTTAGCTAGCTACTGAAAGTAGTGATAAACAGACCCGTCCATGACGTCGAGGTGCAAATAATCTGCCCCGCACTCCATCATCCGCACACACTCACTACGAAGACATGACAGGTCGCTGCTTAGGATGGACGGACCGATTTTAGCGGAGTAGGGCATGACTGAGCCTGTTGTTAGCACTAAGTGCTACACAGCCGGACAGCTAAACAAGCAATGTCACGTTCGAAGCATTGAGCAAAACTACACTTCCGGTATGAGTCGTCAACGTAAAACAAACATGTGTCTTTATTGCCAATATTTATTACATCTAAATTATGTAATAAAAAAAATATGCATACTATATAAATGCATATAAATAAATGTTTTCTTTTTATGGTACAATTTCTTTATTAAAGTCAAATATTGTGGAAACGTCTACTTGACTGAAAGGGTTTTTACCTTGGAAGGAAGTTTCGGAAACAGGAAGTGGCTGTTATTTTCATGGCTGAGCCGATGGACAAAATTGAACCTAAAGCTTTCACTTCCGCTTTCACAATAAGCCAGTAGCAGTTCCTTGACACTTGATGGCGCATTGCTCCTATGGGAAGAATAAAAACTAGTCAAGAAGGTATTTGTTGCCATTGCAGCAAAGCAAATTACAAAGTTTTTTTTTTCAGTGAGTTTAAACACATATAATAAAGTTTAAATTGCAAAATATATATACACATAATTCAAGTCACCAATGGTGTAAAACGCTGATTTAGAGGCTTGACTTGTGAAATGAGATGTAAGATTTGTAATAAAAGCTCAGCAGACTTCAGAGGTCAAGCCCGGGTAGAACACATTTACTGTCTGGATTTATTGGCTTCATTAAGGAGTGGAGGTGTTAGACTGTTGGATATGAATTCTACTTCTTCACGGTTTGTGAAATGTATATACGTATATATATATATATTAAAAAAATATATATATATATACACACACGCTCTGAATGATTCTAATGTACCTGAGGGTGAAGGATTCCTTTATTTAATCTATAAATACTGCTGGGTGATTTTACCCCTTCCTTTTATATCAGCTATGTAGATTAATTAGATTTATTGAACAATATCATGGCTGTCCAATGAAAAGTCTCGTATAGCTATAATGAAAAAAAAAAGCTACTAATAACTACCAAAGCAAACAAGAATAACATTTTATTTTTTATGATACAAAAATGTTGCGAATTTTTTCAAGAATACGTAAAAGGCTAAATATAGTACTATACTACTGTTATAAAAACTGTAATATATTATCATATTGTTAATGTATTCCATTAAAATTGTGATATTATTATAATTAAACATAGTTATTCTGATGAAATTATTACAATGTTATCATAAAATTATTGTGTGTAGTGTGAATCCAACATGCTAGTATTATTTGAGAGGAAAAAAAGAAAATGTTGTGTTAATATTACAATAATTTTTTCAACATTGTTAATTGCTTTGTGTAATTTTAGTCATTTATTTGACCTGATTACTTAACAGTACATGAATATAAAAGTTTTTTTTTTTTTTTAATCTTAAAAGTTGCAGTCACTGTCGTATCCAGCAGATGGCGCTGACAAAGTGTGTTACATTTTAGTCAAGTATGAGTGAGTCAACTTCAAAATGAATCTGTCTGGAAGCAGTTGGCTGCTGGTTGCTAAGGAAACAGCATCGTAGGAGTGACTGACATATGACATTTTCTTTTTTTTGCGGCTTTCCAATCCTGCCTAGCAACAAGTGAGGTGAATCTGATGAATTCTGTTGATATGAATTCGTGTGATTGGCTGTAATTGCAGCTTTCCTGGTGTTTAGCCGAGCTAAGGGTTGGTGTTCCATCCTTTTTTTCCACGTTATGCTATTATGTTATGTGTGTCTCCGGTATTGAATTATGTGTCTGCGAAATCCGTGACAAGCAAAGCACTCAACTGTGTCTCCGCAGAGGAAAAGCCCAGTTGATTCCACGTAGGAAGGAATTCCTTTGTGTGCTCTCGGTGTTCCTCAAGAATCGTATCATAAATGGGTTCATCTGACCCGTCACCTTTGCAACAGACGACCGGAACCCCGTCAAGAGATGCTGCTGTTGTCTTTTTTCCTGCAGCAGCTGCTTATTAAGAACTTGGTGCAACTCCAACTTTTGCTGGTGTATTATCTTGACAGAGAGCTTCCACCTGCTTCCTGCCAGAAGCTGATTGCGGCCTCCTGAGCAGAAGGGGAAAGCCAAACAGAAGGTTTTACTTGTGATGGTCGGAAGGAGAGCGTTTGAGAACGTGTGTCCTTGCAGCTTCATGCTTCCTGACCCTAAGATGGGATGGACATCCTTGAAACGCAAACACTCCGTAGGGGATACTGTATTTCATATGTGCAAATATTCAGTCAGGACTTGAGGTAAAGTGAGTAAGTATTATTCATATTCATCTCATAAGCAGGTATGTTATACTGTCTTGTATAGCAACACATTTACCATTGCTGTTCAAATAATAACACGTCCTTGGTGTCAACATGAGAACCATTGATATCTATATGTCCATGGTTACATCTGAACAAAAAGATCAATAAAAGCTTCTTCTGTTCTAGTTTGTCTTCAAATGAGCTGATGTTTTTTTCCCCCTTTCTACTGGCATTTGTCTTTGTTCTGACACTGACCACAACACACTTCAGAGTCCACCACATAATAACTATTTCCCCTGAAAAGCCCCCGAGGGGAACATTGGAGCTTTCACAGGTCATAATTTAGCACTTTATGGAGGACAGTGTGTCACCTCAGAGGGTCCGGCCCTGAGACCACAGGGCACCAGTGGCATTTCCAACTAGCCATGCAGGGGGGTTATGAAAATAAAGAAATACAGCCTTATTGCCACTTTAGCTGGTATTTCATTCCCGAGCAATGCTTTGCCTCTTGACTTCATAAAAATCATATCAGCCAGATTTGACTTTTAATATAAATTGAGCCAGAAGGGGATTGCGGGATAAAAAAAAAGAAAAGAAAATGGAGCAGGTTTTTATTATAATCAAGAGAAACACTTCTTTTTGCTCCCATTTTTCAGTATTTTTTTTCTATGCACACAAAAGGCTGATTCATCTCAAATATTGTTCACAAATTTGTGTTAGTGAGCCGAGATAATCCCTGGATGGCATGACTATTGCACAGGTATGCTTGGGGTGGCTACAATCAAATACAAGAAAACATTCCTCCACGGAGGTTGTTGATTGTGGCCTGGGGAATGTTTGTCCACTCCTCTCCTCCGCCTCAAACATGTTCAGTGGGTGAAAGTTGGGTGAGTATGCTAGCTGTATGTTGCCCCTCCACAACCTGGAGACGGGTATGCATTGAAAATCCTGTGGTACAGAATAAGGAAGACAATCCACTTACTATGTTCACCCTCAGGATTTATACTTCTTCTCCAAAATAACACTGCAAATATCATAAGATGATTACATCAACAAATACCCATTTGTTTCCAGACACATTTCACATATTTCAATTAGCCTGCTTCATGCTATTAATTGTACATTAGCCATTTCGCTTATGTTCAAATGCTCTACAACACATTTTGTAACAAACATTTTGCAGTCAGCTGTTTACTCTAGCAACTTTTTAAACTCTTTACAGACGTTAAAATATAAATTATCTCTACTTTGTACTAACCTGTGGTACAGAATAAGGAAAACAATCCACGATGACTTGACGTATATTCACCCTCAGGATTTATTCTTCTCTCAAAAATAACAACACTGCAGATATCATAAGATGATAACATCAACAATTACCAATTTGTTTCCAGATACATTTCACATTTTTCAATTAGCCTGCTTCATGCTATTAACTGTACATTAAGGATTGCTAGCATTAGCCATTTCGTTTACGTTCAAATGCTCTACAACACATTTTGTAACAAACATTTAGCAGTCAGCTGTTTACTCTAGCAACTTTCTAAACTCTTTACAGCCGTTAAAATATAAATTATCTCTACTTTGTACTAACCTGTGGTACAGAATAAGGAAGACAATCCACGATGACTTGACGTATATTCACCCTCGGGATTTATTCTTCCTCTGTGGTTTTGTCACCTACTCTATACCACCATCGCTGCTAGCACCCTCTAGTGGACCTTACGGTATTACACCCCAAAGCCAATAATGGAGATTTGGTTATTTTAGAAACAAACATATTTAAAAAAATAGTAGGATAATATCGCTTGATATCAGTACCAGAATTATTTCTGTGAAAATTTATATTAAAAAAATGCTATATACAATACATATGTGTTCATTCTACCACAGCAGATATGTCATTTTACACATATCGGCATCAGTATCGGCTGATATCGGAAATTGAGAGTTGGACAATATTGGCATAAAACCCAATAATGGACATCCCTAATAATCTATATCATGTATATATAGTATATGTAGTGTATACATGTAGTTATGATACATCAACTATATTATTCACAATAGAAAATTAGGACAATTATGCTTAGCTTGTTATGCAAGTATGAGCTGCTCAGCTATTTTGCATCCATTTTTGCACAAGATGTTAAATCTATTAAGCACCAAAGGAAATAAATGTGTCATGAAAAGCATATATAATATTATCATTCAACCAAGTGCACGGTCCAAGCGGGAGTTTGTCCCCCGACCCTCATCAGGTGTTTCCAACAGCTGTCGGACCCACTGTGGAGAGCTCTCAATCGTGGAGGAGCATCAACACATTCCCACAGCTCCTCCATGTGAAGTGAGGAAAATGGAACGTAATTAGGGATTTCACTTCGCCAAAAATTGGACATGTAATGTCGTCTACGAACGCTGTTCTTCAGGATCTGGATCAGACCCACACAGTAACTCTCGTTGACATTTTGTCCTTTTACGTCTGTGAGGTTAAACGCTCTCCTGATGAGGGTTGACAAGGAGGCTTCTCCAGGAAGGAAGGAAGGGAGTACGCCAGACTCTGCGCTGGGCTGTGAACGACGCTGAAACTGATTTTATCTGGCAACAGAAACGCCTGTCAAGACACTTGACGAACAGCGATGAAAATTATTTATGATCCTAAGCGTGCCAATGTCGATCTGTTTGTAAAATCTAAATCACTCAAATCATGTTTTGGCTTCCGCTCGGCGTTCCAAGTCATTAGAAGAATGGCATGTTGAAAACAGTTCCGTCTCAAATTCAAATAAAGTCTTGTTGCAGTTAATGGCGGAGAACGACATTCATAGTTATTAATCATCATTTATTGCCTGGAACGTAACCTAGAATTCTATATAAGCATTAGAAGAAAACATCAATTTCGACCTTCTGAAAAAGATAAACAGTAAGAATAGTTTTAAAGATTGGCGTATTATTATGACTAACCCGACAACTGTATTTGTAACTGCGAGAACATCAGAAACTAAAGATACTCAAAGAACTAAATAGATCGTTCATCCAGGTTATAAAACTAAATTTGTGATTATGATTACATCAGTCGGCACTGTGGCTTGCCGATCTTGGACACGAGCGACTTGATGCAGTCTTTGACTGGTCGACAAGTGGTCATTACTCGCAATATCAGTTTACATGTCCATTCTTACAGACTGCACCTTTAATGGTTTTGAACATATGTCAAACATTACCAATCACCTGCAACAAAACTAAACAGTCATTCAATGTTCATCGGTCAGTCTGCATGTCCATCATTACACACGCTAAGCCAGGGATTGGTCAGTTTTGGTCAACAGTTGGTCAACAGTTTGGTTCTCCAGTGCTTGGTGAGTCTACATGTCAACAATTAAACCTCAGATTGGTCGGTCTACATGTCAACAATTAAACATTGGATTGGTCAGTCTACATGTCAACAATTAAACCTTAGATTGGTCAGTCTACATGTCAATAATTAAACCTTAGGTTGGTCGGTCTAATTGTCAATAATTCAACCTTAGATTGGTCAGTCTACATGTCAACAATTAAACCTTACATTGGTCAGTCTACATGTCAATAATTAAACCTTAGATTGGTCAGTCTACATGTCAACAATTAAACCTTGGATTGGTCAGTCTACATGTCAACAATTAAACCTTAGATTGGTCAGTCTACATGTCAACAATTAAACCTCGGATTGGTCGGCCTACATGTCAACAATTAAACCTTAGATTGGTCAGTCTACATGTCAATAATTAAACCTTAGGTTGGTCGGTCTAATTGTCAATAATTCAACCTTAGATTGGTCAGTCTACATGTCAACAATTAAACCTTACATTGGTCAGTCTACATGTCAATAATTCAACCTTAGATTGGTCGGTATATATGTCAATAATTCAACCTTAGATTGGTCAGTTTACATGTCAACAATTCAACCTTAGATTGGTCGATCTACATGTCAATAATGCAACCTTAGATTGGTCGGTCTACATGTCAACAATTCAACCTCAGATTGGTCAGTCTACATGTCAACAATTCAACCTTAGATTGGTCGGTCTACATGTCAACAATTAAACCTTACATTGGTCAGTCTACATGTCAACAATTCAACCTTAGATTGGTCAGTCTACATGTCAATAATTAAACCTTAGGTTGGTCAGTCTACATGTCAATAATTCAACCTTAGATTGGTCAGTTTATATGTCAATAATTCAATCTTAGATTGGTCGGTCTACATGTCAACAATTCAACCTTAGATTGGTCGGTCTACATGTCAACAATTAAACCTTAGATTGGTCGGTCTACATGCCAATCATTAGACTTATCAGTGTAGATAAAAGTATTTACCCCCAAAACCAGTCATCGGTCACTCACTTCATTGGTTAATCTCCATGAACATCTTTACACACTGCACTAGTTGATAGGTCAGTCTGATCCATCATCAAGGGCTACATCAAAGGTTAATGTTGGTGCCAGCATCCAAACTTCTTAGAATAAAGATTTACTATAATATTCAGTTTATGCTCAAAAGCTTCACAGGACCAGAGCCGTCTTACCATGAACTGATGAAGCCTGAAGCCCGACCTTGTGACCAATTACCACCCACAGAGAATGTGGAACCCTCTGGAGACAGGCGGACCAAGGAGACAGCACTCTTGGATTCTTGGATTTTATTGCGGGCACAGAACTTGAAGTGTTTTCATTCAGCCTTTAGTATCCCTTTGAGGCATTTTCTCTTTTACTCCTTCGCCGCTGGTCGCCAGTGTAAAAGGCCAATATTGACTTTGCAGATGCGTTTTTGTCCAACACTTGATGTTTTGGTTGCGAGTGGAGTGGCCCCTGGCAGAGAGCCCAGCATGTATCAATGGACATCAGGAGTACACAGAACATCCTGGAGAGATAGAGAGAGTCTGTATTGTGAGTTAGAGTTCATGCACAACCCCCCCCCCCTGCATTGGAGTTATGATGTCATCCATCATGCTATCTCTGAGAGGCGAATAAAAGTGATCTTAGAGATTAATAGACGCTATCCTGCAGCCTGAGGAAAGTACGATAGTGAAACTGCTCCAGAAATGATGTCGAGAGTAAAAAAAAAATATTGAAGAGCAAGGATCAGCGGGCCCCATTCCAAAAACATTTCACCTGCTTTTACATCTGGAAGCCACACAACACCCAACAAATCTCGCTAATGCAGCAACTATTGTTGGCAGTGTTGTTTCCCAGGCTGGCTGTTCCCTCGCTGGGTTACATTAGTGCAGAACTAAAGGATGGAGGTGCTTCATTAGGGTCCCAATTTAAATACAGCCTTCAAAAGAGATGCAAAGAACACGCAGCGCAAAGGCTGGAAATCTTGATTTATAGCTCGAATCCATGCCAAGCGTTAAACGGATGTACTGACGACTGATAAAACTCTCATCTATCTGTTCAGTGTGGCAGTAAACGCTCTAAAAGAGGAAGGCATTAGTGACCCCACAATGTCCGAAAGCTCATTAATTAGCAGATTATAGCTGGTCTGTTTAATCTGTACAAAAAAAAACACAACAATTCACATACCAGACAATGTCTTTGACAGGAACAATGGCTTCATTGTCAATGTCGGTTGCCTGGCAACAGATCTTACGTGTACTATATAATGTATGCCAAGAGACAGTCAATGAATCATTCTTTCATTTCCGCGGGGGGTGCTGGAGCCTATCCCAGCTGTCTTGGGGCGAGAGGCGGGGTACACCCTGGACTGGTGGCCAGCCAATCACAGGGCACATATAGACAAACAACCATTCACACTCACATTCATACCTATGGACAATTTGGAGTGGCCAATTAACCTAGCATGTTTTTGGAATGAAGTCAGTATTGTTTTTCAACTAAACCAAAACAACAATAAATACATCCTGGAATACAATTAGCAACAATATTATACGTATTGTTTGATGTAGTATACAGTTTTAAATCAATAGAAAATAGCTAGGGAATATGTAGCGTAAATCAGCGTAATGTAACATATATTAATAATATTATTATTTTATTATATTATATTATATTAATTAATATTAATAAAGTTTTTTTAACTGGAAAAGAAAACAAATCCATAAAATGGGCGGTGGGCGAATACTAATCATTACAAAATATTTACTAATATTATTATTAGTTAATATTATTATTATTAATAGGTAATTAATTAATTAATATTATTTATTATTAATAGTTAATATTATTATTAGTATTATTATACTAATATTTACTATATATTACTGTTTTATCTCTTATTTGATATTTTAGTTTTGGATTAAATTCAAATTGTACCTTTATTTATTGTATTTTATTTTAAAAAATATTTACTAAAATTATTGTTAGTTATTATTATTAATTAGTTAATTAGTTAATATTATTTATCATTAATAGTTAATATTATTATTAATATTATTATACTAATATTTACTATATATTACTATTTTATTTCTTATTTGATCTTTTAGTTTTGGATTAAATTCCATTTGTACCTTTATTTATTGTATTTTATTTTTACTTTTTATTTTACTAGTCTGTGCAGCACTTTGGAAACTCTGTTTATAAAATGTGCTATATGAATAAAGTGGATTGAAATAAAGTGGATTAATATTTAAAATAGTATTTCAAAGTTTGCCGTTAGGTAGATGATTTTTACTTGTAACTTGCATGCTAAAAAAGGGCGTAAACTAAACTTATGATAAAAGGTTAGCTTTCCAGTTCTACATCCCGAGCTGTCGTTTTCCCGTGTGGTCAACGCTGTGATGCGAAATTGGCAGTCCATCGCTCTCTTCTGTCTCCATGGCGTCTGCGCCTAACCAATAACAAGGCGATAATCAACAGCACAACACGACCTGGCACGACCCGCACATTTATTTTGCTGAAGTCCTGACAGTCAGTCACTAAATTTGACTTGTGCATTCCTGCGGTATTAAGACACTCATGAATCCCTGGCAGGAATTTCCTTGGGCTCGCTGTCTTGTTTTCTCTGCCGTGTCCCGGCCCTGCTCGTGGAGGTGAGGAGAAGTTCAAGCGCACCAAATCAGCTATCTGCAAGAGCATCTTGATCTTCCACAACCACCGTGGTGTTCCACTGCGTTATTACAATTATTTAACAAGAATTCCAGCTTTACACTGTGGAATGAAAAGGGAATGAGCCAATGTAATTAAATAAAGAGTACTAACAGACATGTAATTGAAATTTAATGTTATTTAAGGCCGTATCTTTGTCTTCTATGATTATTATAATAAATGCCAGATGGGGGGGGGGGGGTGTCATCATCTTGTGTTTGTTTCCAAGCGGATTTACGAATGCAGTGACGTTTTTATGTGAAAAATGAATAATGGTATGGCGCTTACCACATGCTAGGGAAAACTACCCAACTGCCTCTTCTTCTTGTCTGCCTCCTTAAACGTCCATGTTTTTCTTCCAGTAACAACGTAGACAACTGCAGAGACAACAACTACTTTAGTTAAAGTAAACGCGTCACCACTGAAATACAATTTGAGTTAGCCAGCCAGCAGTCATGGCCTCTGGTTGCTAGGCAGAATCCACAGGGCACAATCATGTGTGCCCCCAAGTAGTCAAAAACAAAAGAATGGTAATGGTAATGGTTTTATTTCATTTGAACATGCATCAGATTACAATTGAATGCATCCCATAATCAGTTCCCAGTTCCACATGTCCAAAAGGAGTAGGAAGAAGCAAAGCTTATTAAATCCTACCCTGTTACATTTGTTCACTTCCTGCTTTCCTAATATAGTTTAAGGTTTTTTGGGGTTTTTTTGAATTTTTTTGAAGTTTTTAATTTTTTTTTAATTTTTAAAAAATATTTGTGATTTTTTTTGTATTTTTTTTAAATATTTTTTTATTTGTATTTTTTTTGGTCACGTAGCGAAGTAGGAGGTGATATGAGCATCCAATGACATAATGGGTACCATAGTGTCATTATAGTGATATATAAAGCACATCATGAGATCATATTTCTCCTCTCTTGTAGAGACATACTGGATGACATTTTTAGCTAATTGCTTATTTTTAGCCTTATGCATTATTTTAGCTGTTCGAAGATCAACTATATCAGCAAGTTGAAGTATTTGTGATTTTAGAAATAAGGAGTTAGTATGTTCTCTGTAGGCGGCATTATGAATTATCCTTACTGGCCTTTTTTGCAGTACATTTAGGCAGTGAAGATTGCTTTTATAGTTATTAGCCCATATTTCCACACAATAAGGATAACAAAATGTACGTTGAATTGAATTCTATTTCAACAGAACAATATATAAGATGATGACAAGATGGCATACGTCAGCTAAAAGAAATTCTGCATATGAATTCTGTATACAATGCTGCATTATCGCATAGGTGATGTAAAACGCTGCAAAAGTTACTACAGGACTAGAAATGAAATTGTCGGTAAAAACTCTACAAGGAACAAAGTTAAGTAACACGCTTTTGTGTGTGGATTCATATGTCAAACGGGGCGACGTGATGCCACATTTGGGTTCAATCCCAAAAGCTGGAGATGTCAGTGGAGTGCAGATGTGGAGGTTACAGGGGTGTGACTCCTTCTTTTCCTCATCAGTCATCCCTGAGGTGCACATCATGTCCAGATGTTTTTACACATCAGGGTGCACCCGGTGGTACATCTACCTTTCTCCAAACGTTCCTCCTCGGGAATGTTGAAGCCAAGAGTTCACCGTGAGCTAGCTAGAAGTCAACACGGCGTGCTGATTTATAAATATACATTTCCCATATGAAATCCTCATGTTATGACTCGAAGTCTGTAAAGTCGGCCTTGACCTCTCTTGAGTTATTTGAGCACTCCTGCTTTTTTTATTTTACAAGTCGTCCCAGCGGAGCAACACTCGGGTCTGCGACGCAAACTTTCAACACGACAGTAACATCACGCCGTGGCTCGACCGTGACCCCGAAGACAACGTCTGCAGAGAATTGTTCATTAACTTTTTTTCCATTTTACTTCAAGCTCTCTTATGTAGGACTCCTCAAAAGCATCAGAACCGGGTTACAATTGTTACCACGGTAACCACTTAATCCTGCAATCCTAACTGTTATCCCCCTCAACACGCATCTGGTTTTGCTTGACCGCGGAAGTCTTGTGCTAGCTGTAGCATTTATGGTTCTATTAGCAAAACAAAAATGTAGTGTTAATCATATAAAAACAGCAAACGGGTGTTTATGACAAACTGAGAAGATTCCGGCCATGGGAATAGAACCAGAGAAGAATTTGCAATGATGTTCGCACTGCAGCTGTTCATTACAAACACCTTGGCATTGAGTTGTTTTACAGCACAGCCGAAACACTCAAGGTGATTAAACAATTCATTTGAAATGAGACCACCCCGTGATTTTTTTACAGCATCTCGCGAGAAGACCAAAAAAGTGTGTTGTCACCCGCTGGCATGGCATTCACCACACTAGCACGCATTTCAAGAGACGTGCTTTTACTGCACGGAAAACCTGACGTGCGCATCTGTGGAACACAAGTCTTGAAACATGAATGAAGAATTTGAAGTCTTTGATACGTGCGTTTCCACGAGTGGGCCACCTAGTCAGCACTATTCATACGCAGCACTACTGTGAACAAAATCCGCCTTGTGGGAAGAAGCCGAGGGCGGCATGGGAACATTTTCATTAAGAAAGTGGATTAAAGGCTAAAAAATAATGAGATGGTCTGCAGCCTTTCTACGTGTGGGTTTGTGTGTGTTGTTTCCACCTTCTCAAAAGCTGCATGTGTCCAGGGTTGTGGCCTGGTGTGGATCAGGACGACTGCCTGTGTGTGTCCCAGACACGGACCCCCTTTGGTGGGCCCGGGTGATGGATTACGCCTGGAAGTCGAGGAGCTGTAGTTTGTTCTGTCGGAGCAGCTACCACACTGTTATTGATGATGGATACTTTAGTGGGTGTGTGTGTCTGTGTGAGTGACAGGTCACCGGTGTGCGTGTGCATGTGTGTGTGTGTGTGTGTGTGCCGCGTTCCAGATGTTAATCAGGCATTATTGATTACACGGTGACTAGCAAGCGAAGGGAAACTGTGTAATAGTGCAGCACGGAGGAATGAAACGCACACCGATACACACCTTGTCCCTTAAACGTGTTTGTTCAACCCCCTCTCCACTCGTCTAAAATTACAGTGAGCGTGCACCGAGCGTAAGGTTAGGATGGAGAGCCCCAGTTTGGATTGCAGCCATTTTCTCCGGCACCTCCACCTGAGTGAAAATAACCATCTATCAGTCTGGAGGCATGTACACACAGAAAAAGCTCAAACAGAAAGAGGATTCTTGGTATTTAGGAAATAATTTGATTTTGAACAAAAACTCAAAGGCACTTTACAATGAGGCAAGCAAAGAAATAAGGAAAAAGGAAAATGAAGGATGATAAATACATTCATTCATTTTCTACCGCTTTTCCTCACGATGGTCGCGGGGGGTGCTGGAGACGGGGTCCACCCTGGACTGGGGGCCAGCCAATCACAAGGCACATATAGACAAACAACCATTCACACTCACATTCATACCTATGGACAATTTGGAGTGGCTAATTAACCTAGCATGTTTTTGGAATGTGGGAGGAAACCGGAGTACCCGGAGAAAACCCACGCATGCACGGGGAGAACATGCAAACTCCACACAGAGATGGCCGAGGGTGGAATTGAATTGGGGCCTCCGAGCTGTGAGGCCTGTGTGCTAACCACTCAGTCGCCATGCAGCCTTAATTAATTAATAATTATCTTGAATAATAATAATAATAAATTCCTAAATAATAAAAATATTTTTAAATAATAATAATTTAAAAGAATAAATAATTATTATTTTTAATTTAATTATTTTTTGACATTATTCTTTTTCCTGCTTATTATTATTGACCTTTGAGTATTTTCTTTGATGTTTTGGTTCCAGTGCAAACTCCACACAGAGATGGCCGAGGGTGGAATTGAACCCTGGTCTCCTAGCTGTGAGGACTGCGCGCTAACCACTTGTGTTGATTTATGTTTGGTTTGTTGTGCTTTGGGTGATGTTCGAAATAAAGAAGAAAAAAATCAATACAGTGTACAATAAAGTTTTAGACAGGTCAGTGCCGGTCAGGATGGGTTCTAGAGGGAGGGGGTTCTGTCACATGATGCTTGGTCATTGAGTTTGTGGACAGGAGGTTGGCGTCAGAGGACTGAGGGTGGAAGAGGTCGGTGAGGTAAAGGGGGGGCCAGATTGAGTAGTGCTTTGAAAGTGAGTGGCAGGATTTTAAAACTGTGTACGACATTGGACAGGAAGCTAGTGGAGGTTTTGGAGGACAGGGGTCATGTGGTCACAAAGGCGAGTGTGAGTGAGTAAACGGGAAGCGGAGTTCTGAAGAGGGTTTGGAGGGTTTTGCTTGGAAGTGCGTAGAAAATGTTGTTAAAGTAAGGCTGGTGGTGAATGAGGGTTTCAGCAAAGGAAGTGGCCGATGTTTTTCCGATGGAAAAGGCACTTTGGTTTATCGGGATGATGTGGTGGTCAAGGAAAAGGTCAACATTTTGGACGTGAGATGAGGTTTAGTTTGAGAAAGCTGAGTTGCAGCCATGATTTTATTTGGGAGAGACAGGAGGTGAGAGTGAAACTTAGGACCGTGACCGAGTCCACGGGATATGGACCTTGCTTGGGCCCACTTCACACCTAGAGTTGTTTTGCTAGTGTGAGTGTGACTTACTGTATATACTGTAAGAAAACCGAGGCAAAGTTTTGACTTATGGAAAAATTTGACTCTTGAAACCCTCAACCATGAAAAATATCATCAGTTCACTGCAGGGCTAACACGTTTGTAATGAAAAGATTGTCTTCATTCTGTATTCTCTTTTTCTAGAGATTGTTGGTGGACTGAAGTCAGCTGGGATGGGTGGGTGGAAGGATGGATGGATGGATGGATGGATGGATGGGTGGGCGGGCGGATGGGTGGGTGCATGGATGGATGGGTCGGTGGATGGATGGATGGATGGGTAGGTGGATGGGTGGATGGATCGATTGTTGGATGGATGGGTGGATGGATGGCTGGGTGGATGGGTGGATGGATGGATGGATGGATGGATGGATGGGTGGGTGGATTCGATGGATGGATGGGTGGATGGATGGGTGGGTGGATGGATGGATGGATGGATGGGCGGGTGGGTGGGCGGATGGATGGATGGATGGGTGGATGGGTGGATGGATGCACCAAATAATTGTGTTAACCTTAATTGAAAAGCCAGCCAACAGACAATACGAAGGCAATACTTAAACAGGAACGCAGTAGAATGCCTCCCAACTGATAAGGATTATTTCTAAAAACCCAGACCAGATGCTTTTTATAGTGTGACGAAAAAACACATTTGAATAAGAAAAACACAAGTGCTCTATCTCCCCTCTTCGCAGTCTTCAAATATGCCGTCTCCCATGGCGATGCCGCTTGGTGTTAATCACGATATTAGCCATTTCAAAGCGACCTGTACGCTCGGGTTAATCCCCCATCTTTCTGTTTGTGAACAATGAAATAGCTGCAGCTGTGACAACACTGATGACCGAAGGCAAATAAAGCTGGTAATTGATACTCAGAGGAGACTCAACACACCACAGTTGGGGGGTGAAAAGGGGACAGCGGAGAACAAACCCACAAGTTCAGCTTCTGGAAACCTATTCATAACTGGTGCTGGGGGGGGAATACAATCCTTGGCATGTTTTCATTTGGTCAATTGTCCGAGTGAAGGCTGAGGCTTGGTGTCATACACACAGAATGGGCGTGTTGCCTCTCAGCTTCCCCCAATAGTACGCCTCTCCCCCACCCGACCCCCCCACCCGGAAACGTCAGCTCCCTCCCACCATTCATCTTGCGCTGATTTGTTTTATTTCTCAGGAGTTGTTTTTCCAAACTCATTTGTCAAGCTGTGTGAACGAGTGCCCAGCAAAACAGCGGCAAGGAAACGCTCTTTGGTTTAAGGTGAAAGGGGACCAGAGGAACATCACAGCTGCTGGAGATAACCTCAGCCAAGGCGTCGTTTCAGTCTCATAATGTAGCGCAGACGGTCAAATGCAGTTCAGAGGTATAACCATACACAGTAAACACATTGATAAGGACCAGGAGGGGTAACTACCTTGCAGTATAGTCATGCATGTACTCCGTGAACAAATACACAATTACCTTGCTAGCAATTTGCAGTTTTTATACTTCATTTAAAAAATCGTTATAGCAGTTTCCACTAGGGATGCGGGCGATACGGCCTATAATTCATATTTTGCAGCCTCTAATGATAATGATAGATATGACAACATATTCTTTGGATGTAATCATTTCAAAATAGGTTACTGGTTAGGTTAAATTATTAATAGTCATGGGGGTGGGTGATACTGCAAATTTCTGTATCAATACGTATACTGATACCAATACTTTAAATACTTTAAATTTTTCAAGATCAATGATTTTTAATTTGTTGCTCATGATTACAATCACAAAAAAACAGTACAATTGCAGCCAGCGATTTAACAATATAAAACAGTTCAAAGATTCATTTTTCTTTTTTTAAATATCTCTCATTCACATCCGTTGGATTTCATCCCAAAGCTCTCGAGTTCGATGACTTGTTATATATCACAATATCACATATATAACAATATAAATCAACAATCCAACCCCATGAACAGTACCACATGAAACAGATATTTATGTAATAAAAATAAAAGAGAACTAAAACAATAGCAGTCTCTTCAGTATCAATCCAACACTGATACTATCCATGGTATCACAGTGTACAGTAATCCCCGGTTTACCAGGGTTAATTGGTTCTAAATATATTTACAACCTTATAAATTTACAATAAGAACAATGTACACATAATGTTATGATATGACGTTATTAAAGCCATCCAAACATTAAATAACACCCCTATAGTCACCTTTACACTCACATTACCCAATATAGAAGACATAATCAGATCATAATCAGTACCAAAAAAACGTGCTCTTTTATGTGCCAAACGTATTCTGATGTACTGTTAAACACGACCAGTACAACTGATCACATATTAGATCTCTGATTCAAACGAGCTGTCCAGAGATGACTAAACGAGCCGAGCAACTCTCAAGAAGAAAGTTTCAGTTTCAGGGCAAACGGGCCGCCAAAGATGGAAGATGAGTACCTCCTGTTTGGTGACTGACATATATTGGTTGTCACCTCAGGGTGTGACTGGTCTGTTAGAGAGACACCCAAGTCAACGGATACCCGGCAAAACCGTCATGTCTTGTGACTTTGACGTAAGTCGTAAAGTCAGTGGACCAATATGAGTCAGTTTAAGAAACAGTGAAAGATAAGGTGTTTACAATGCTGAGAGTCTGATATAATATACAATATACCCGATCGATTGGCGCATTCCTAATATGTTATACAGGTTGTCCCGAATAAAAAACTCCATAGAAAGTAGCTGAAAGGACTGGACCAAGCACAAAATTTGATGTGGGTGTTCATTCCCAACTGGACATGGAATGTTCGGCACTAACAACAATAACATGAATACTGCTATTTGCTTTCTGCTGTCCGTAGCACTGAATATTGGTCCAACTAGGTAACGGGTATCCTGACTTGCACCAACAACCAAAAACTGCACTTCCATAAAACATTGAAAAGATTATTAAACACAATAGACAACAGTCGTGGCTTGCTAAAAAGCAAATACAAAAAAAAAACAAATAAAACTTTACCTCACTACATACTTTGTTACACAGTCACAATTGTACAATTACATTTTCAAATCAGCATAATATTGTACATTACAGGCAGATTCACTTACTTTTTCCAGTGTGTTGGCAAATAACACATCACCTCTCCCCTTTAAACAGTATTCAACAACATATTTGATGATTGCAGAGTAACATAACACACAATTATAAAACACGCCAACTTTAGCGACACTAGCTGCACTGCTGTTGGGCGTGTTTCAGCCTAGCTAATATCGCGTTTAGCACACAACCTTTTCTGTGTAAACATCGTCAACGTACAACGTCATCCACCGATATATATTGCCCCATTCATGTAATATCAATGTATTATATTAATTTTATGAGTCATTTTCGACTTATATTAGTGTTTACAGCGATTTTCCCCAAGCTAGCCACCTTGTCGGATTTACTTCCTGATCTCGCGGTAGCCCCGCGGTAGTACGTACTCTCGCAAGATTTCCCCCTCCCCCCAGCGCTGTCTCGCTCTTAAAGCAACAGTACCAAAGGGAGGGAAGCACAATATCAGTCCACCTGGCTACAGTAGCTCACTAGACCCTAATCAAACTGGCTTTGTTGTAATTGTGGTGAAAACATCATTACAAAACAACCATTTCATACTTTTGTAAAGATAGTATGGAATTAAATTACTTGTAAACTCTTTTCAGACTATGTGTATGCCATATGCTGAACTTATTATGACACTTGTAATAAAACCCTTACTGTAAACTTTAACAGAGGAAGTGCTATAAATGTGGCATCTCTTGCAAAAAGACTTTAATGAATCTTATTAAACTAGGTTCAAACTCTGTTTTTGTCTCAATGAGCAGGCATGTTTTTTTTTTCCTTTTGTTTGTCCTCAGTGAAATTCCAGAGTCTGACCCCAGACGGCGACCAAGGAGGACATTTGTCTGCTTTTGAATTAATCACAGACAAAACAGCACATGCAGTCGAAAGCTTGATGGGGTTTTCATCACTTGGGAAAAACACATAAATCGCGCACTGGAGATAAAAAAAAAAGTCAGCTAGCATTGTCATTCTATCATTATGTCAGGGCAGTCCAAATAAGCTGTCATTACTTGCTCCACGTCCGTAACGGATAAATCATTCATGATCCCGCTGAGACGAATGTGATAAACAAGCGCTAAGTCTCCACAGTGGAAGAGCGAGCTGTATGGATCTTAGAATGTACAAGAACCTCCTGGAACATTTGAAAATGGATCAGAGTTAGTCTGTTCCAGTGTTGGGCTAATTACTTTAAAATGTAATTTCATATAGTTACTAATAAGTTTCCTAAAAATGTCATTTCATTTGGCACAGAATTCCTCCGTCTTAAAGGGGAACTGCTCTTCTTTTTGGCGAATTTTCACAATCCATTTGTGAAACACAAACTCATATTTCTTTCCCTTTTCTGTGCATTATAACACAAACATGTTAATATGAGCTAGCTTACAATACTGTCATTAGGATACACCTATTTCGACTATGAAGCCCTCTATAAAAAAAACTGCTGTGATCATGCATTAACACGTACACTGATGATGACATGTAATAGTTGCAGTATCGTTTCGTATTTCGATAATTTGAAACTTCTTTCCTCGGCGCATTGATACTAAGCAACTAACAAGACACCGTTAGCATTTTTTACATGATGACTGGAGTACCTGTCTTGTGCTGGAAGACACAGCCATCCCAAAGAGAGTGGACTAGCATAAGTACGTGTGTATTATTATTACATTTATAATTATGTATTTGTTCATGGAGTAGACGCATGACTATACTGTATCCTTCCTGCTCCTCAACAATGTGTTTCATGTGGGAAAAAAACATGTATGTAATTATATTATTATTATTATAATTATGTATATTATTTCTGAAATCCAATACAAATCAAGTGATAGTCACCCAAGGAGATATCTGTATATGAAATGATACGTCCTTAACCACATTTCATATTTTATCATCTTCACTGAAAGTGTCTGAGCTGATGATGACACTTCCATAGTGTGGGATGAAGAGGGAGATGTCTAGTCTAAACACTGGATCGGGAGTTTTGGCACAAAACGTGGAATAAATTAGCTCCCCCCTCAGTGTCAGAGCCTTCGACGTCCATGTGGGTCTGGACTATACTGTTACATTCTGGAATCTGGAAAAGATTAAGAGTTCTCGCACTCTCCAAAAGCCATGGGATGCTTTTTACGAGGGCTTGAACCCCCCATCAGGTGGTTGAGCATCAGAGAAAGCAGCAGGAATCAGTATTTTACAAGTGAGGGTTATCTGTGGAACACCGTGTGTCTGTTTGGACTGGAGATGGGAGTATTAGCCACGGGAGGATTCACTTGGATGCGTTTTTGCTGCATCTATACTCAGCACGGAGGAAGTTTTGCTCTGATTGGAAAACTGCTACGTGAAAAATGACAACGGGTAGCTTCAACAGCATAGCTTTGTGTTAGAAGTGCCAAAGCAAATGTCTAACATATAATAATATAGCTCTATAATGTTGGAATTGTAATGATAATGGTAATGGTTTTATTTCATTTGAACATGCATCAGATTCCAATTGAGTGCATCCCATAATCAGTTCCCAGTTCCACATGTCCAAAAGGAGTAGGAAGAAGCAAAGCTTATTAAATCCTACCCCTCCATCTGGTACTTTTACAATCAGTAACTGTTACATTTGTTCACTTCCTGCTTTCCTAATATGAGCCAATATGAGCGCTTGTCTTGTCACAAAATGTCCTTGTAGCTTGCCATCACAGGGAAAAATTAAATTTACAGTTCATATTTTCACAGAAAACCGATTTTTTAAATTTTAAATTTTAAATTTTAAATTTTAAATTTTAAATTTTAAATTTTAAATTTTAAATTTTAAATTTTAAATTTTAAATTTTAAATTTTAATATATTTTATAATTTTAAAATGCATTGGAAAAAAGTTCAATCAGTTTTCTGTGAAAATCTGAACTGTAAATTTAATTTTTCCCTGTGATGGCAAGCTACAAGGACATTTTGTGACAAGACAAGCGTCAATTTTAATTGATTAAATTAATTTAAATTGAAAATTTAAATTAAAATTATTTTTTATTTATTTTAATTATAATATAATTTCTTTTAAATTTATTCATGTGTATTCCTGATATAATTTCTTTTTTTCACATGTAATTTCATCTTAAAACAGCCTCATGTTGAATATAATAAAGGCTTCAGGTTTTCATTCCACTCCGAAGACCTTTGGCTTTGCCCGCACGACGTCTGCGGGGGTTGTTGTGGTTGCCGTGGCAACCAGCTTGGAGTCAGCTGGTCCCCTCCGGTATAAACAAGGAGACCGCTGAGTTGTTGTGCAAAGGCATTCACTTCCAAACATTTGGATGAATGAAAAAAAGGTTTTTAAAAAAAAAAAAACACGGTGAAGAACAGCAGGGAATGTCCTCACTTGTGTTTGACTCTTTCCAACAGGAAGTGGCCTAAAATAGTCACCACTGGGGGGGAAAGTAATGCAAAGTGCTCTTTTTGGTCTGTGTGGGCCACCGTAGATAAACACTCTTTACTTAACTGCAAAATAAACTCAGTAATATTCAGTGGAATCACTGAAGTGTCCATATTAGAGTATTATTAGACATATTAGACTACATATTAGTATTAGAGTATTATATTCCCTAGGGAATATTGGAAAAAGAATGTACAAAATGTGCAGAGATACAGTTACAACTCAATTGAAAACTTAACAGCTAATCCGTGTGATCGGTATTGATCAACATCCGAATTGGCAGATAAACCCTGATCACCCTTACTGAAAATAATTCACAAAAACTCACAAAAAACACAAAAAAATTGCAACAATACACAAATAGTACGAATGCTTGCTGTGAGCACAGACCGGACGGAATCACGCCTACGTTTGTTGTGTTTATTTTTATTATGAAAGCTGGCAGTTATCATGAATAATAAAGATAACTGGCAAGAGGGGAGATTATGTTAATTAATTCTTAATCAAGTGTTCAGGGCATGTCCGACCGGTAGGAGGTCTCGGGGAAGACCCGGCACAGGTTGTCAACTGGCCTGGGAACACCTTGGGATGCCTTGGAAGGAGCTAGATGAAGGATGGATAGATGGATGGATGGATGGATGGATGGATGGTATTCTAAATCTACCGTCGACTGGAATGATCTAGCTTATGCTAGCAGTTAAAAGGATCTTTTGTTTTTCTTAAATACGCCTCGATTCTGCATTCAGCTTTTAATAAGATAAATTATTTCCTGTCCGCTTTTCCTGACCATCTGCCAAGCATCTGTACATCCAATGTTTTCCCCTCCTTTCTTGATAACACTGTTGAACACACAATCCTTTCTTTTTTTCACCCCCTAAAAATCAGTAGTAATTTTAAGACCCTTTAGGCTTTAGTCCAGAAATAATAAATTCGACAGAAACTTTACTGCATGTGCTTCCCTGTTAAAGTCATATAAAAACACAGACGCTTGAAACGACTCCTCACTGGTTCATCATTCATTCATACATGCCAGTGAGGCATGAAGTGAAGCAACAGTCATCTATTTCATCGTCGCTCAATTAACCGCTCTCGTTAAATCAAGCCCAAAGAGACACTTCCATTAAGAATGGCGTGAAATTATGTTCAATAATGTCCGGTATGGAGAAAAAAATAGGCTGGTCAGACAATTTCACCATGAAAATAAGAGTCGGCTGCAATGACTTCAGCCTCTTGCCAGATGTCTGCAGAAACATGACATTCTCCATATGATTTTCATGTAAGCCGCATATTTTCATACATTTGCATTATCACTTCAGGACCTCATAGTGTAGGACAGGGGTCGGGAACCTTTTTGGCTACGAGAGCCATGAAGGCCAGATATTTTAAAATGTGTATCTGTGAGAGCCATATACATTTTTTTAAACATTGAATGCAATAAAATGTGTGCATTTTTATGTAAGACCAACAGTTTTAGATATAATGGGCTCTAATTACGTAGACCAGGCACACTACCCCACGCCAAGGGGGTGTGGCCAGCACACTTTCGTGAGCAGCGCAGTGTCTAATAATAAATCAAATACTTGTTGCCATTAATACAACTTCTGCTGCTGCATAGTTTTGCACCATACTCAGTATATTTCATTCTTTTGGCCATCTTTGCCAGAAGGCTTGGTTCTGCAGCTTTAGCTAGGTGACTATTTGACTAAAGGAGGAAAGTCTACATTTACATGTTGACATCTCAATGACCGAGGTAGACTACCGCATTATCCAATAATAATCGAGTTTTGGTGTTTGACCTGGAAAATATCTTCAAGAAAGATGGATATGGTCGGCCGTATTGCAGTAGAAAATAGATGGACGGATTAAAATGCATAAGAAAGTTGTTAATTTTGAATATTATTTTTAACAGTCATTTCTGTGATGGTTTACTTTAAAATGTTAGCAAAAATATTTTTTTTATTGTGGTAAGAAATGCTTGAGAGCCAGATACAGTCATCAAAAGAGCCCTACCTGGCTCCCGAGCCATAGGTTCCCTACCTCTGGTGTAGGATCTCTAAGACTTCTGCATCGCTATTGCAATATGATATGATGCAATATGATGCAATATGATGACTATCGCAATAATCACATTGCATATGCAATATTCGAACTAACAATCGAGAACATTGTATTTCTACGTGCTGTGTCATTTTACATGAAACAATCCTCATATAGTAGTAATTATAATTTTTATTGAATGTAATATTTTCCTGAATTTTACTTTATTTTACTTTATTTTAATGGGTGAAATCTTGGAAGAAGGTCAAGTGTTATCTGTCAACAACTAAAAAAAGCCAACAGCAAACCTCTTCAATAAACAGACGTGTCAAAAGGTTGAGTGGTAAGAGTCATCTGCCTCAGTCTGCACGGAACAAAAAAGTGGGGGTAGAAAAGCATGAACAGGCTAAGAGAGGAGGAGGAGGAGGAGGAGGAGGAGGAGGAAGTGGTGACCCGCACACAGTAGGAGCACTGTAAGGTCAGGAGGGCATAACAGTGAAGGAAAGGAGCTGGACAGCAAAGGGAGGTATCACCAACACATCATTCATTCGCTTTGACCTCTAGAAAGCCCGACGCTGCTTCCTGGAGAGTCTCAAAGGTTGTTAGCAAGATCCATGAATGGTCCGATATCAGTATAGAAATGCCATATGGGTTGATATCGGTATCGGATTTTTTTCCTGATCATGAAAACCGATATTCCCCCAAAAAGTTTGTATACAACACATATGATACACATTATTACGGTAATGGAAATTGAGTTGGACAATATGGTTTTTTGTCAAAAAAGCAATATCAGATATCCCTAATGATATCATTTTGTAAATATGCAAGTTATTTCCGTTTTGCTAAATAAAGGGTCGTCTTATATTTGGGTCCAAATGGTAACAATAAAAAAATAAGGACAAAGGGGTTCACACCCAAGCGCATCTTCAGTAATCTTGTCTTGTTTGCACTTGGATGACCTTTAAGGAGATTAAAATGTCATTTAAAACAATGTAAGTACACTTAATTAATTAAGTTAATTCATTGACGTTTCCTTATTTACAGTAGGAAGAACTGAACTCTGCAATAGAAATAGGATTCTTTATTGTCAATTCACCAAGACAATTATAGCACATGAACATTACGTAATGTACATTACGTACATATGGCACCTAATAAAGCGTGTATATTCATATCGCAATACATGATTACTGTCAACAGTTTGTTTCCGTCGTGCAGACGGTCAGGCTGCGTTCACTCTGGTGGTTTTGGTTCCGTGATTTGGTTCAGCCCTCAAAAATTAAAAGCACACTGGTGCGGTTTGTTTAGCATTCAAACTAGTATTTATATCATGGAGCCACAGGTTGTGTGGTGAAGAACATATGCATAATGCATATAATTATGCATAATGCAAGGGTGTCCATCATTTCCCTAGCGAGGGCCACATACTGAAAAATGAAAGGATTCAAGGACTACTTGGATATTTTGTAATGCAACATATGTAGCTATGGTAAGACCTTATACAGTATATGTGTATATATGTATATATGTATATATGTGTACGTGTATTGCAAGAAAAAACTGCATCTCAGCTTTGTGATATACAGTAGGTGGAAAATAGCATATTATTAGCATGGATTTTTTTTCACATATTTGCTCTTGTTTTTTTTCATTTTTCAAATATTTCAACTTCTTGAATAACTTTGTCAGATTTATTTTTGTAATATTGTGACTTTGTTTCCATAATATTATATATTTTTTCCTCAAACTAATTTTCCAAAAATTACAGTTTTGTTTTTTTGTTTCTCATAATATTGCAAACTAACTTATTTTTCTTTAATATTTCAATTCTGTGCCACTAAAATTTTATATTTTTTTCTCATATTTTTTTTGTGAAACTGTGACTTTTGCCGCTTAATATTTTGACTTTATTCTCCTGAAAGTACAGCTGTTTTGTTACATTTCTGCTTTTTAAAAAAAATTCCAGCTATTTTCACATTTTTCGTGTACATTTTCTTCTCATAATTTTGACTTTATTCTCATATTTTGACTTCATCCCTGATTTTCACAACCTATTTTTTTATAAATTACAACATTATTCACTGTAATTTTTGTTTCTCATATTACCACTTTAAAAAAAAATCTTTAATATTTCAACTTTATGCTACTAAAATATTTATTGTACTAGTACTACATTATTCTTCTTCTTATAACTTTCTTCTCTTCAATTATTGTTGATTTTTTTGTTGTTTTTTTTTTGTTTTCTGGTTGAATTTTTTTATAGAGTAAAAAAAACAGCCATGGGCTACAATTTGCACACCACTGGCATAATGTACATAATAATGGATTAATTATTATGTAATTATTATTATTATAATAATTATTTGAGCAGCTTCTGTAACTTTGCCAAACCAATATGTTGTCTGCAAGGATGAATACACGTTATTCATCCTTATAGATTTTGCTATATTTACCAGCTTACATTTCCCCAAAAGCTTATAAAATTGACTTTTCAAGAGCTTTTCTGACATTACGTGATGTAACTCACATATTCCAAAGCAAAATGTCCTCTGGGATGAATAGGTTGCATATGTCACATTCAGACACACACACAGGACGAGACGACTTTCAGTCAATGTTGTCATACACAGTTGCCATTTTTACATGCTTTTTACTTTTATTTGAACATTTCATGGAGTCTTGAGCATGTATAGCGCTCACATTCGATCTTAAGCGAACCGAGTGTGAACACACCGTGATCCAAGCACCTTCTCATCCCAGCAATCTCAGTCATGTACTCGCCATCCCAGATAGGGCGGGGCGGGGGGTTGGGTTAGAAACCACCGATGAGCGGAAAGACTGAAGTACTGGCGATGATTGCAACGAGGTCGGACCAAAAGAGGGTTATCACGTATCCTGAGGACAACAGTGGCAGGGCGTTGACGCCCTCGTAGGACAGAAGGTCACGCGGTGAGGTTAAAGAAACGCTGAGGGAGGCGGGGCAGCAAAGTCAATGTCGCACGATGACGTCGTCTTCCTTGGATTGATGGTTTGTTGTCGGAAATCGATGCCTTCAGGGGACGATGACTCCTACTGCACTGACTTTCTCATCGAGATTATACAGTTGTCATATTATTATGATATCAACCAGGAAGTATTGAGGCAAAATATTGTATCTGCGTTTAATATAACATGTTATACAATAGCAAAGAAATGCGTGTGATCTTGTAGGCATGTTCACGTCTCCTGCAGTCAAAACATGAAATGCACACACACGTCGATGATGGGGTATGTGTCAAACACACACACACACATACACACACACACATACACACACTCACAAACTCACTTTATTTGGTCCCTAATAAACTCTTTGTTGTTGTTTGCTGCTGCCTGCACGAGAGCAGTAAAGCTATTTCGCTATTTGGTTGTAAAAGTCAGTCAAGTGTGTGGCCCCAACGTGCTGATGCAGCACGATCAATTCCACACAAACAGCACGGTTGTCATATTTCATCCGGTTGAAGCCTCCTGTCAATGCCAAAGTAACGATAATGGCTTTATTACACTGTAATAACCCGTCTATTCACACGCTGCAAAACACTTCATATGCGGCTTTGGTCTCCTGGGAGAGAAAGGGTCAAATGAGGGTATTTATTGGCTCCGCCTCCAATGGGTAATGGAAACACAACTCCAATGGTGACCTTTTTCTCTGTAATACAATGCTAGTATGCTAAAAATAAAACTCAGAAATAATGTCATTTTTAAAGCATGGTAACAAAGCATGCTAGCTTGGCTAATTAGCAGACATTCATGTCGGAAAAGAGGCTCCGAAAAGTAAGCGCGGACACACGGAGTGGTTGCGTTGTGGCATTATTTATATTTAAGAACCGAGCAGTCATGTGAAAAAATTAGAACGTCTCAGTTATTGGAGGTCCCTGTAGGTTGGTGGCACTAGCCACGTATACATGGACCCAAATATTCCGATTCCATTCCGGTTAAGAATGTAACCTTTGTATACACCTCATTCCCAAAGAAAAGTGCCAATCCCAATGAATATATAATGGGATTCCCAGGGGTGGAATATTCCTTTCCCCAATCCGATTGAGGTATCTTGTACCCGCTCAAACGGAAAGTTGTCAGACTGCGTTCTTCTTCTTCTTCTGTTGTTTATTGGCGGTTGGCAAGCAGCTTTGGTGTGCATTAGCGCCATCTGTGGAACAGAATCTAAACCCTTCTATACGCCATTCACAAGTCCACTTTTATTCCAAAAGAAAATACATATTTATATAAAACATGTGCCCAGCTTCATTATCAAATATTAGCAAGATTCAACTTTATCTTTTCCTGTTCCCGGGTGCGTTCTTTCAGCCAATGCTGAGATATGACGTAACACGCAGCTCCAGACGTTCTTCACTTTTAAAAAAATGGAGGCCAGCAATCGGCACTGGACTGCTAAGGAAAGTTTGTTTTGGATTCAAACTAAATTCCAAGACTGGACGAAGGAAAAACTGGCAATACGGAGTTATTCCAACAAGTGGAAGAAAAACTCCAGGAAGTCGGTATCACGTGATGTTGGTGTTTACGTTTTACTGGGCATGCCCCATTGACTATTCTGGTTGATTATAGCGGCGCATGTAGACACGTGATTGGAATATTCCTTTCCATGGATACCATTGTTCGGAAAGGTCATTCGGAAAGAGAAAAACTCCTCATGTAAACGTGGCTATTGTTATTAAATGCCAAATTTTGACCACAAAGGACACTGTAACCGTAGAGTGTTTGGTTGAATGACCCTCAGACTGTGTACACCATTACGGGACTGGCGGGAATGTGTCTGGAAAATCTGCGCAGTATTGATTGAAAAACATGGTCGCCATCAAGAAAAACAACTTTGTAGCCGTTTTTTATAATGATTATAAAACTTGGACGATGCTAGCATGTCCATCCACGTCATTTACAGCTAGCCCCCCGTGGGGTGCCAACGACTGTACTGTAACGACTTCAACTGACATGACGTAATAACGAGGTTTTCATAGCGAACGTGTGACAGCAGGACTCGAACAACGAGCCCGCCAGTGTGTGCACTGTAAGAATGATTCGTAACATCAAGTTTTTGCGAGTAACAACGTCGGTTATAAATGAGTATAAATAACGTGATTAAACGTGTCATTGTGATGATGTCCGCCTGATTATAAACACACAAAACAAGCGTACAAATATGAGGTTTGGCTTTACAAATGAGTAACAATACGATATTTACGTACATATCAATAATCAAACTGCTCCCTAAGTGCTTTTTTGCAATCAGTCCATCAATTTGATGCGCGTCCGTTCACAGGATTTCCTATTTCGTCCGTCAATGTCACTTTGATGAAAACTGTAGCTTTAATATTGGACTGCATTGAAATGATTTCAATTCCTCATATCTGCGGCGGGGTTGTCCACAGCCACAGGGGTGTACTCCGCGTCGGACACGTTGGACGTCTCGATGAGGCGCGCCAGGCCAGTCCGCGTGGAGTACTTGAAGATGAAGGCCTTCATGAGGTCGTAGCGGTAGTTGCGGTTGATGAAGTTGTAGAGGATGGGGTTGAAGCAGCAGTGCAGCAAGGACAGGCACTGGGTGAGGTGCATGGCCACGTACAGGAAGTTCTCCAGGCCGCAGGTCAGCGGCAGAACGCCCAGCTGGGAGAGCGAGTCGGCCAGGAGCACGGCGTGATACGGACCCCAGCAGCCCAGGAAAACCACAATGTAGGCGAGGATCACCCTGCGGCTCAGACGCCGCTCCTGCTCCACGGTGGAGGACGCTGACGCCGACGCCGACGACGACGTGCGTGCGAAGGCTCGGGCCAGCAGGGCGTAGAAGACGGCGATCACAGGGAAGGGGAGGATGAACCCCAAGAGGATGAAGCTCAGCTGGATGCCGACCATCCACTCCCTGGGGTTCTCCTCCGGGTACACGGGCCTGCATAGCATGCTGTCCCCATGTGAAGCCTTGACGGTACGCAGGAAGTAGGTGTCCGGCAAGGAGGCGACCAGCGCCAGAAGCCACACCCCTACACATACCACACGGCGGATCAGCTTCCCGCGCGTTCCGTCCTGGTTCTCACGATGGCGCGTCACACTCAGATAGCGGTCTACACTCATGCACGCCAAGAAGAAGATGCTCCCGAAGAGGTTGACGGAGAAGAGGAGGTGCGTGAGTTTGCACGCTACCTCCCCGAAAGGCCAGTGTCCGTGCTGGGCCAGCGAGCTGACCCACACGGGCAGGGTGGCGCACACGCACAGGTCAGCCACGGCCAGGTGGGCGATGTATGTGTGCGTCTCGTGGCGAGGGGTGGAGTCCCGTTGAGCGCGCACGTTGACCCACAGCACCAGAGCGTTGGCCGCCAGACCCACCACGAAGATGAAGGTGTAGAGGACGCACATGGAGTGGAGCAGGGCACGGCGGTTGAAGGCCGTGGTGCACACCATGGCGTCCACGATGGAAATGTTGGACACGGGGTCGGTGAAGTTGAGGTAGCCCAAAGACTCCCACAGGTCCTCCATCTCACTGGTGCTTAGACTCATTTCACTGACACACAGGAAGTGGTCCTGCAAAAGGAAGACATTACTTCATCACTTCATGCCAATGTGGTAATGGTAATGGTAATGGTAATGGTAATGGTAATGGTAATGGTAATGGTAATGGTAATGGTAATGGTAATGGTAATGGTAATGGTAATGGTAATGGTTTTATTTCATTTGAACATGTATCAGATTACAAAGAGGATTCCAGTAACAACTTGCCCAAGAGGATTAAGGCAGCAATGGTGTCCACATGAGGTGTACTCACTTGTGTTGGCAGATGTTTGTATATTTAGCTGTCTGTTGAATTATTTTGGTAATGGTAATGGTAATGGTAATGGTAATGGTTTAATTTCATTTGAACATCCATCAGATTACAGATCAGTAACTGTTACATTTGTTCACTTCCTGCTTTCATAATATAGTTTTATTTTTTATTTAATTTTAATTTTAATTTTAATTTTAATTTTAATTTTAATTTTAATTTTAATTTTAATTTTAATTTTAATTTTAATTTTAATTTTAATTTTAATTTTAATTTTAATTTTAATTTTAATTTTAATTTTAATTTTAATTTTAATTTTTTTTTGATACCCGCAGCTTTTTTTTTTTAAGAAAAAATCAATTGCCCAGCACATTGTGACCAACACCAGCTTATTATTAGCATATAATACAATATCAAAAATATCAAATAAATATATCAATAAAGTCTCTATAAATATAAAAGTCTTACATTTTCCTCTATGCTGCCTTCAGCAAAGATACATTTTTATTTTACTCCCCGTACCCTGGATGCGGGTTTTATTTTCATCAAGCGGCCTTACCTCATAAAACAGCCGTTTGTGGTCTGCCACCTGATTGTGAGGAATTTTAATATGGTTAACTTGCTCCAACATGGTTTTCATACTTTAATAAGCCTCGCTGTCGCCAAACTGTCAACATGATTGATGTGCGGCCCCGCCATGTGGGGATGGTGGTTACAAACAAATGTTTGCATTAGCTACTCTAGCAGAGTGCAGATTAGGCATAAGGAAGCGGCACGGAGAAACCCAAATAAATGTATTTCCGTGAGCGATCCCGGCATTCCAAAATTAAAGCGCCGGTCAGTTTGGGTTGGAAACCTGATCCCGCTTTAAAGAATGTTTTCCCTTTACGTGTCTGCTGAAGTCAAAAAGAAATCCCATGTTTCTTTTTTTTTCCCTTTTCTTTCCCCTGCCTCCAAGCGAGCGAGGAGAAGGTCGTGGAGGAGCTGTCACTGAGAAGATGATCAAAGAAAAAGCAGCTCACAGCCTCAAAGACGTCTTTTTTTTTTTTTTTTTTTTTAACATCTGAAGATAATAAGTATCTGCACACGATTTTAAATAGGTACACAGATGCTGTCAAGGCTTTGCTCACACATCAACGGGTATTTTTAAAATGGAAAAACGTCTTGCACTTAAAAACCATCGGCGAGGCGCATGAACCAAAATTTTACATTAATAATTTTTTTTTTTAATCTTGAATTCTCTATGTCACTCTGCACCAACTGACAATACAGTCAACCCTCGTTTATCGCAGTTAATTGGTTTCTAACCTGACCACGATTAAAAATTTAAAAAAACCTTAAACTGTATTACAGAAAGCAGGAAGTGAACAAATGTAACAGTTAGTGATTGTAAAAGTACCAGATGGAGGGGTAGGATTTAATAAGCTTTGCTTCTTCCGACTCCTTTTGGACATGTGGAACTGGGAACTGATTATGTGATGCATTCAATTGTAATCTGATGCATGTTCAAATGAAATTAAACCATTACCATTACCATTACCATTCTTTTGTTTTTGACTTACTTGGGGGCACACATGATTGTGCCCTGTGGATTCTGCCTAGCAACCAGAGGCCAAGAATTAAAATTAAAATTAAAATTAAAATTAAAATTAAAATTGAAATTAAAATTAAAATTAAAATTAAAATTAAAATTAAAATTAAAATTAAAATTAAAATTAAAATTAAAATTAAAATTAAAATTAAAATTAAAATTAAAATTAAAATTAAAATTAAAATTATTTAAAAAAATTAAAATTAAAATATGAAAAAAAAAATAAAAAAATTAAACTATATTAGGAAAGCAGGAAGTGAACAAATGTAACAGTTAGTGATTGTAAACGTACCAGACGGAGGGGTAGGATTTAATAAGCTTTGCTTCTTCCTACTCCTTTTGGACATGTGGAACTGGGAACTGATTATGGGATGCACTCAATTGCACTCAATTTCTTAATGAAATGAAACCATTACCGTCTGCTAGAGGTTCATTTGACTATTTTTGGAAATAGAAATGGAGGGGTATAGTGACAAAAAAAGGCCTACATGCCCACACCAAAAGTATTAAATCCAAAATGTTCATGTTTGAAGAAGCCTAAGAAGGTAACCAAGACATGAGAAGCAAATTTGATGGTAACTTATTATTTTTAGTGTATTTTATAGCTGATTTAATACATGGGTAGGCCAACACAACTTTTATTGCGCCAAACATCATCAAAGTTAAGAGAGGGTTTACTTTTAATGTCTTAACAGCGCTTAGCTTATTTTTACACATGTAATGTATGTAATGTCGACCTGCCAAAAAAAAAAAAAACGATGGCCTGAGAGTTTCACAGTGGACATAGCGAGCCATGCGGCATGCTAATAATCCGTCACTCTCCTCTAGAATGAAGCAAGTCGAGTGACATTTCTATCTTCACAGTGGGCTGCAACGTCTCTCTCAGCTCCTCCGACGGGACGCCCGCTGTGGTGTGAGAGGTCGGGAGTGGCGGCGGTGGCGGTGGTGGGAGGGGTTAAAAAGGGGGACGGATCAAAACCAGAGCACGAGTGCCTTAACCTCGCTTCGTGCCCCACTGTGACCTGTACGCCCACGGAGGGGAACGGTGTGTCCCGAGATCAGCGGGAGGTTCGACTCCGAGCAAAATACTCCCTCTGCTTTGTAAACGATCGAGACGGGCTTTTAAAGAACACGTATCACCTTTCGCTAATGGTATAGCTAAAAAATAACTACTATATCTTCTGTTGTACATGCTTAATTAAATTTTAAAAATTCTCATTTCTTGACAATCTTATACTATTTTCCCCTCTTTTGTGAATTGAAGTGCTTTTTTTTTTTTTTTTACAGCCTTGACGTCGAGTTCAACTTCACCAGCAGATAGGAGCATTCTTCACTGTAGAGGGATTTGCAATGCTGAGATAATCTCTCACAATGGTCTCTTAATTCCCTCATATTATATGGAAAATACCTGAGCCAGGTAGCTCGGCAGGCTTCAAGCTAATTAACCCTTTAACGCCCACGCCATCAGATAACACGCACACATTCTCTCTCTCTATCTCTATTTTCTCCTCTGCAGTGACAACAGTTTATTCTTATTCAATCCTTCATTGTAAATCACATAAACGTTCAATAGTTGGAAACTTCAAAAATAATAAATAATGACCATTTGTGGATTGGAGCTATTTAAATGGTTTGTCACTATATTGTCAAACCACTGTAAGTTCATAAACTGTGCATATACTGTAAATTCATAATGAGAGTTGAATAATTTTGAGTGTAACTTTAAATAAAAACATGCATAAGTCAAATTTAATTACGCACCAGGACTAAATCTAACAGAACGATTAATTTTATGTGTATTACAAACTGTTTTTCTTTCCTAATTTAAATAATATACTTTTTAAAAAATGCAAAAAAAAAAAATTTAACTACAAAAATAACAATTTAATACAAAATAAATAGTTTTTGTATTCTTAAAACTAAAAAAAATAGAATAGAGCAAATTTACTACTTACACTACTGAGTCTTTAATGAGACTTTAATGCATAAAGAATTAAGCCCATACCGTTTGTGAAGGGTCAAAGTTCACCGTGTGTGTGTGTGTGTGTGTGTGTAGCTCTCCCCTGACTCAGCTCGCCAGCATCCACTTACAAATTAGCTTAAAAAGCGCCCTTTGTCTCTCAATACACAGACAATAAAAGACAATAAAAGAATAAAGGGGTTTCATTTGCAAATGTCAGCAACAAGAATGGCGCAGGTGCAACATGTTTCTTATTGTTTGCTCACAAGTTTCGGCTGTCACTCGCTATTTAGTCAAAGCAGAAGAGTCGTTTGGTGTCGCTACGTTCAAATCCGCCACTGTGCTTGTTTCAGTAATTCGGTGTTTAAAGCATCCAAAAACGCTAAGATCATCATTCATCCGTGTCACACTACATAAAAAGTGTCAAATAATTTAGCATACATTGAGCATCCCCCTCAAAATCTTGCTCGAAACAGCGTAAAAGTCCGCAGCAACCCCACTTGTCCGAGAGCACTTGAACTCAGCGTACCTCTTTATCGGTTCTTCTTCGCTGCAAGCTTCTCCGGTAACTTTTTTTTTTTTGGCATCCAGTCCGTCTGCTCACTCCGCTCGGGGCTTCCCTCGCAAACTGGGACTCGATGGCTCGTCGTGCACTTGCTGATACTGACGAGAAGCAACGCCTCCAAGGCTGGACCTTGAAGGCACACAATGTATGCGTATTGGCAGGGGCACCCTAGTCACGTCGAGGCGGGTTTCGGCCATTGGAGGGTCGAGGAACGTGCTTAGCCTGCTTTTTTTGCACTACAAAACGATCTTTGATGCACCCCCATGCCACAACATTATGACATTATAACATTATAACACTAAACTACAGACTGTATGTATCTAAAGGGAAAACCACTCTTAAACATTTTGCCCAATAACCACAATTCCGAGTAGACATGAACACACCTTTTCTGTGTGTTACGGTGTGTCTATCATGAACGAACGGGTCAAAAGAACTAGTTCTTTTTTGTGAACGAAATGAACAAGGTCACCACCGCTGTTTTATCCGATCGTTGCGCCTCGCTCTGTGCGTGCATAGGTGTATCCTATGGGCAAAAACCCTTCATTCAGTAAAAAGATCCGTTCATTTTGGTCAATTAGGCTGTGATCTCCCCTAGTGGTGTGTCATATCATGAACGAATGGGTCAGGTATATCTTTCGAACACACAGTAGTGGTGGGCAAAACCGTTCATTCAGAAAAGAAAGATCCGTTCATTTCGTTCATTTTGGTCAATTAACCTGTGATCTCCCCTAGTGGTGTGTCGTATCATGAACGAACGGGTCAAAAGAACTAGTTCTTTTTTGTGAACGAAATGAACAAGGTCACCGCCGCTGTTTTATCCTATCGTTGCGCCTCACTCTGTGGGTGCATAGGTGTATCCTATAGGCAAAAACCCTTCATTCAGTAAAAGATCCGTTCATTTCGTTCATTTTGGAACAATTAGCCTGTGATCTCCCCTAGTGGTGTGTCGTATCATGAACGAACAGGTCGGATATGTCTTTCGAACACACAGTAGTGGTGGGCAAAACCATTCATTCAGTAAAAAGATCCGTTGATTTCGTTCATTTTGGTCAATTGGTCGTTAGCTTGTGATCTCCCCTAGTGGTGTGTCGTATCATGAACGAACGGGTCAAAAGAACTAGTTCTTTTTTGTGAACAAATGAACAAGGTCACCGCCACTGTTTTATCCTATCGTTGCGCCTTGCTCTGTGGGTGCATAGGTGTATCCTATGGGCAAAAAACGCTCATTCAGTAAAAAGATCCGTTCATTTCGTTCATTTTGGTCAATTAGGCTGTAATCTCCCCTAGTGGTGTGTCGTATCATGAATGAACGGGGCAAAAGAACTAGTTCTTTTTTGCGCCTCGCTCTGTGGGTGCATAGGTGTATCCTATTACGTCTGCCTGTTTTTATCTGTTTATATATCTTTTGAACACACAGTAGTGGTGGGCAAAACCCTTAATTCAGTAAAAAGATCCATTCATTTTGGTCAATTACCCTGTGATCTCCCCTAGTGTTGTGTCGTATCATGAACGAACTGGCCAAAAGAACTAGTTCTTTTTTGCGCCTCGCTCTGTGGGTGCATAGGTGTATTCTATTACGTCTGCATGTTTTTATCTGTTTATATATCTTTAGAACACAGTAGTGGTGGGCAAAACCGTTCATTCAGTAAAAAGATCCGTTCATTTTGTTCATTTTGGTCAATTAGCCTGTGATCACCCCTAGTGGTGTGTCGTATCATGAACAAACGGGTCAAAAAAACTAGTTCTTTTTTGTGAACGAAATGAACAAGGTCACCGCCACTGTGCTATCCTATGGTTGCGCCTCGCTCTGTGGGTGGGTGGGGTTAGCTGACTGTAAGACAGAGACCGAGAGATTGACAGACGCTCGTCAGGCGTTCATTCATGATTGACAGTCGACCATGAATTGAAGTAGTTCTTTTGACCCGTTCGTTCATGACCGACACACCATTAGGGGAGATCACAGGCTAACGACCAATTGACCAAAATGAACAAAATGAACGGATCTTTTTATTGAATGAACGGTTTTGCCCACCACTAATGTGTGTTCTAAAGATATAAAAACAGATAAAAACAGGCAGACATAATAGGATACGCCTATGCCCCCTAGAACCACTGCTATTAAAAAACCTACAAGAAGGTTTATGATTTTATATACATACTGTCACCATGTAGTAACAAGTACATACACTACATGGTAACATGTAATACTTACGTTACAGACTTTGCATTGATTTAACATAGCAACATAGAAACAGCTAGTGCGCCAATCACATAATCTTTGGCGCCAACTGGCGCCAGTTGGTGCCAGTTGGCGCCAAAGATTTTGTGACTTCTAGCATCTTTGGCGCAACTTGGCTCGCGCCATGACATTCCAGTGGATTCCAATAGGCGGATTGTTTGTGACATTTGGTTCCACTTGGTGAACACTTTGCGCGGATTGCTTGATGCAAGTGGCTCGACGAAGATTTTAAACATTTTTGAAATTTTCTTGCCGACAACCTCAATTTTTGCCGCCGTTACGGGCCATCACGAGCTATCAAAAAAGGCCTTGGAATAATCAATGGCGGTATTTAGGGTTTAATTCCATTTATGGTTAAGAAAGGCAGGGGGTTCTATTCCAACCAACTCCTCCAAGTGTAAAACGAGCATAAAGTGGAGTTACGAGGTTGTTATCCGACAGTGATAATATAGCGATAAACCGATAAACAAACCATTAAGGAGATAACAAACCGCGTTGTTACATCACACGAGGGAGGAAGGACGAGTATGAATGGATTTGGATCCCAGTCACCAAGACATAGAAAATCTGCATGAGTTCATGTGAACGTTCCTTCATTTTTTCAACTCTGGTGGCCTGCTGGCCGCTTTAAGCAAAACGATTAACCCCAAGTTCAATGCAATTGGATAAGGAGACGAGTCTGTGGAATCTACTGTGATTAATACTGTTTGCCTTGTCACATCCCTGATAAGAAGCTCACAAGTGGGTTTTGAACCTTTGCCAGGTGTAAATCGTCCAGCTTGTTTGCTAAAAAAAAAAAAAAAAAAAAAAAGTTATCACAGACTGGTACGGGTCACTCTGCTCACATTTATTACGGCTGAATGCGGCGATGAAATCCAGCCAGCAGCCTGCTGAGTGACCTCATTAAAGAGCAGTGGAGTGAATTCAGTTTCAATGAGGCTTTAAAGAGAGCTCCCACTCTGCACGCATAGCCATTGTCCTCCATATCAGTAGCATCAGGGGGATTTATAAGCCTCTCGCAGAAACATCCGCAGCCCCGCACGCCGCTGCCAACCTCTGTTCTGTACTCCCCATTCACAGGGGGGGGCACACTGGGAAAGCAGGTGTGTGTGTGTGTGTGTGGTGTGAAGCCTGAGAATACAGCTTTTTGTCCGGAACACAGTGGACGAGTGGGATGCTATTTTGGAGTACTGGAAGGATACAGCAAATCATTAAAACGTAATGAAAGGATGTGAGATGAAATGGAAGGGAATAAAGTCATCAACTGGAGTGATTTCTTCCTCCGAAGCCGTCATCTTCAATGTTGATAGACACTAATGTGCACCGTAGGACTTATAAATAAAGTTTAAAATGCTTCGAAAACGGATTATTGGACTCCCATTTCCAGACTGTAAAAGTGTATAAGTATGTTCCAAAACGTCAAAATATGTAAGTATATTTGGGTCGCGTGGATTTTAAAGGCATTGTACCACTAAAGAACAAATGCCTCAAGTCAATGTCGGTGCCGACCAATAATAGTGATGACTCATATGAAAATGTCCGCTGTAATAAAATTGTTAAATAAAAATAATAAAAAAAAAATAAAAAAAAATAATAAAAAAAAAAAAACATAACACCAGTCCCTTGTTTCTAGTATGCTAAGAGCTATTGCCTCCTAGGGTTAGAAACGTTACAATACTTTTTAGCATCTGAGCGGTCAAAGGCACCACCCTATTGACTTTAAATGTAATCTGACCCAAGACGGTGGGGTCAAATCAGGACACACCCTCGAGTCAGCACTCGAGTTGGTCTAACTTTAGAATAATGTACACAAAAATACAGTAGTTACTGAGGAAGTAATGAAGAACTAATGACTAGAAAACAAGACTTTTTTGCATCAGAAAGTACATGGTGGAATTCATGTTTACTTTCAATGAACCGCAGCAACCCCCAGTGCTGGCAGCACTCATGTGGCCGCAGACCATGACAGTCAGCAAGACATAATTACCTTTTTGTTTTGCCAATTATTTAGACAATGTTGAATAATTTTATAGTGAAATCAATACTTGTTTACAAGTTGTACAGTAGGAGTGAAAACATTTTTATTTTCCCAATAGTTCAACTTTCTTCTGATCTAATCTTATTAAACACTATTTTTGTAATATTATGACTTTATTGCTAAAATAATATAATTTTTTCCCCATCCTAATTTTCAAAAATGTCATAATATATTCATATTTAACCTCTATGCTACTAAAGTTATATTATTATTCTTTATTCTTGGAAAACTGCAACTTTTCCTGCAAGTTTTTCCTGTCAATATTTTGACTTTACTCACGTAAAAAAAAATTATTTCTGCATTTTTTTTAAATTATTGTAAATCTTCTCCTTGGAATTATGAATTTATTTCCCTAATATTTTGACATCATTCTTAGACGAATATAACTAATTTCCACAAAATACGGCTTAGTTGTTTTGTTTTTTCATAATATGAATTTTTTTTTCTTCAATATTTAATTTTCATTCTACTTCATGCTTTTTCTTTATTATTGTCAAATTATTATTCTTAAATGACAACTTTTTTCTCTTAATATTTTGACTATATTCCTTGTAATTTATGTATTTTTGCAGCAGACCAATAAAAAAAAAAGCCATGGGCCGCAAATGGCTCCCGGGCCACACTTTGGACACCCCTGCTGTACACCCACTGATTACTTTAAAGTGCAGTATAACCATGTAGTAGGTCCCATTAGACAATATAATAAAGGGGTGTACTCACTTTTTTGACTAGCGTGTTTTCCTCCTGAGTTAACCTTGCAATCCAAACGATGTTTAAATGTCTTTTGCAGTACGGCCAACGCTACACGGACGCAAACAACACAAGGAAATCCCATTGCTTGTCTGCCAGTCCTGGGAGAGGAGCCCCTCTTCCTCATGATAAGACTCCAAGTCCTTTTGTCACATTTTACAAGATCACTATCCGGATTCAGTCGGTGCATTTTCAGCACAAGACCCAAAGTGTAAGATTTGCTCCATATGAATACAAATGCTATTTTTATGTGTCGCTGCTGAAAATAACACCGCTGACCTTCATTTGTCCATTCTTCCAAAGTGTTTTTCTTTCTCCCGTCACATTTTTTTCCGGTCTCAAGTATTCTTACAGTATTTAAGTTCATTACACACATTCATAAACACAACGATCCCGAGATAAGGAGAAGGAAAGGGACTGGAGACAACCAGAAGGACGGCGCTGACGTCAAAAAAAAAAAAAAAAAAAGAGTGTGGGAGAGCGAATTGAGGCAAACGTATGTAGGAAAAAAGATTGAGTGACTTATTGCTAATGACTTCTCTTTCTATTGTAGTCTATCCCTGCGTCCCCGTGGGGGGTCTGACAGACGCTTGCTATTTTTGTGCAAATCTCTATTCAGCAGGTCCCCTTCTCAAAATTCCTTCTTAAGCACATCTTCAGCAAACTCCCTCCTCTGCATTTTCTCCCTCACATTCCTCCTTTACATCCCATATCCTTCATTTTTCTTCGCCCCTTTTTTTTCATCTGTAATTACTTTTCAGAGCGTACGCAGGATGCATTTGAACGTAGTCTTTGGATGTTTAAAGCTTTTTTAAAAGCTTGTTTTTTTTTTTTCAATCACGCTTTCCTTCAAAACCCAGAAAGATCTCACTGTGGTGCAAAACAATAATGACTGAATGACGAAGAAAAAGTAGTGAATTATAGACTCGATTTTCACTATTACAATAGCAGGTTAGGGTTAGCTATTGGCCACACCTCGTTGGCCAGCGCACTTCGCAATTTCGCAATCTGGCGCATCGCGGCGCACCCACGCCTCCTTCCCTCCAACCAGCACAAAGAGGGAGGAGAGAAGGCGTGAGAGCGTTTACAGTAACACAGCCAAGTGTCATTTTAACCAATCAAATGAACGCCTCTCATTTCCTTTCAATGGAGTGCGCATCCTTAAAGTCATATTAAACCAGGGGTCTCAAACTCAATTTACTTGGGGGCCACTGGAGCTCGGGTCCGGGTGAGACTGGGCCACATCAAGTTTTAATAAACGCATTTATTAAAAACAAAAAAAAATTTAAAAACCTTGCTTTGGTTCCAATTTTCTACAATAAAAGCTCTGATAAAACATTCCACTGTTCTCAAATATCTTACTTTTTATTTTTCTACACAAAATAAGATGAAAAATAAACAAACAAATCAAGAATAAAGAAAATCAATCAATCAGTAATAAATAAATATAATTAATAATAATAATAATAAAACAGCAAAAAATAAAAACTTAAGAAAGCACATATAGTTGGTGGGTAGACAAATGATTTTTTTCAGATTAAAATGAACAAAGCATTATTAGAGCCCTGTAGACATGACAAAACACGACTATAGTCACATTTATACTCTTTTTATTTACAACATATTGCGCAACTGCAGGGTCTTCAGACACATGCTAACTCGCAAACTAGAGAGCTAGCGACCTAAACGGTAGCCTTCGAGTTATTTCCTTTAAACGTAAATAGCCAAAAACTTACCACTTCCACACAGATAGGGAGGATAACTATTAACAGTTATTTAACCTTTAACATGAACATGAATCAAACGTAATAATTTTTTTCTGGGTACATGATACCATACAGCATCCATATCAAGGCGGGGGCCTCAAACTAGCGTCCTGCGGGCCACATTTGGCCCGCGGGCCGCATGTTTGAGACCCCTGTATTAAACACAGCAGCAAGCTAATCCAGGCATGCTTGTGATGTACCTCTGTTCTTGCGGCTTCTGGAGGCTAACTAGTTAGCTTGTAAGCATGCTATGCTTAAAGCTGTGAGTAAGTAAGTAAGTAAGTAAGTAAGTAAGTAAGTAAGTAAGTAAGTAAGTAAGTAAGTAAGTACCATCATCATTTTTAACATGAACTGTCAGACAGGATGGAGGCTGTTGACTTTAGCCATATTTTACTGAGCAGCCAGGACAGGTGTCCAAAAAAAAATTGGGCTTTGTTGGTGTTTTCATGCACGTTCTACTCGTCACTAGTGGCAACCTGCCTGCTTGTGTTCTTCTAAGATGGGTTCATGAAGGTGCATGTTTTGCAGAGAGGCGTCCCGCTTGAGAAATGGAGCTGTCAAGACATTCCTGACATTGACAGAGCATCCCTGCCTGGTCGGCCCATTAATGTGTGTGTGAAAGCAGGCTAGCGCTTAAATGTCAAAACACGCATAAAGAGAAGGTATTGTTTCTTATCTCTGTAGCAGATCTCTAAACAAGCATTACATAGACTATCCATTTGGAGCCCCCACCCCCCCATTGTAGAAGGGGTTTTAAAAAGTGATACATATTTTAAGACATTTTGCTTCAAATTGGTGGCAAAATGGTGGTGCATAGATGGCCCCTGAGCCGTACTTTGGCCACCCCTGTTTGTCAGCTCTGTACGCAAACCACAACTCTATCTGCCTTCATGGCTCCCCGTGGCGGGCGAGTGATTGTGGTTAAGAGGAGAAGGGGAGTATTGAAGAGTCCGGAGCTGGTCGATGCGTTTCAACAGTCAGCCTTAACGAGCCGTGCCGCCGCAGCTGGAGGATTAGTTTGGCGGTGGACATCCAATAAGGCTTGTTGCTTGCAGGGAGAACGTGTGGTCAGGGCCGGGCGGGGCTGGAGAGGGGCGGGGCTTATGAGGTGTGTTGAGGGGTCAAAATGTATGTTTGCGTGTCTGTTGGTGACCCGGCGGAAGGGCGGGGCACTCACGTGATAATGCATTTGTTTTTCTTCATGTTTTTGGGATTGACCAGCAAAGCCCCAAAGGTGGAGTTGGCGATCTCGGATCTAATGCAGGCTCACCTGCAGTCCGTGGGCCATATTCATTCATTCATTCATTCATTACTTTCATTCATTCATTCATTCATTCATTCATTAATTCATTCATTCATTACTTTCATTCATTCATTACTCATTCATTCATTCATTCATTCATTCATTCATTCATTACTCATCCATTCATTCATTCATTCATTCATTCATTACTCATCCATTCATTCATTCATTCATTCATTACTCATTCATTCATTCATTCATTCATTCATTCATTCATTCATTCATTCATTACTCATTCATTCATTCATTCATTCATTCATTCATTCATTACTCATTCATTCATTCATTCATTCATTCATTCATTCATTCATTCATTCATTACTCATTCATTCATTCATTCATTCATTACTTTCATTCATTCATCACTCATTCATTCATTCATTCATTACTCATCCATTCATTCATTCATTCATTCATTACTCATTCATTCATTCATTCATTCATTCATTCATTCATTCATTACTCATTCATTCATTCATTCATTCATTCATTCATTACTCATTCATTCATTCATTCATTCATTACTCATTCATTCATTCATTCATTCATTCATTCATTCATTCATTCATTACTCATTCATTCATTCATTCATTCATTTATTACTCATTCATTCATTCATTCATTCATTACTCATTCATTCATTCATTCATTCATTTTCTACCGCTTATCCTCACGAGGGTCACAGGGGTGCAAGAGCATATCCCAGCTCTCTTTGGACGAGAGGATTGGTGGCCAGCCAATCACAGGGCACATATAGACAAACAACCATTCACACTCACATTCATACCTATGGACAATTTGGAGTGGCTAATTAACCTAGCATGTTTTTGGAATGTGGGAGGAAACCGGAGTACCCGGAGAAAACCCACGCATGCACGGGGAGAACATGCAAACTCCACACAGAGGGTGGAATTGAACTCGGGTCTCCTAGCTGTGAACCACTGCAGCGGTGCAGCCGGCATTAATACATTAATAATGCAAAAACATACACACTTAGCTACGTGATATGATGAATTAGCATGGTTCTAAACCAATGCAAACTACAACTACAATAATAAACATATTTTTGAAATGTTACCTTCCAGAATCATACATCTTTATCATATTAGCAGAGTCATAAAGAGGTCTAAATCCTTAGTCCCATAACCCAGACATCTTATTTCCACCAAATGGCCATGGAAGAGGAGGGTAACATCAAACAAGGAAGAAACCATAAATTTTGAAGGGGGGTGAGTTGTCTCTTTAAAACAGACTAAACTACCAAGTGTTTTTTGGGAGGGGGGGGGGTTCTAAGTGCACTTGTTGTTCTTCACGTTATCATAAAAATGTTTCCTGCTGCTGTGCTGGAAGCCCATTAAGGTCAACATGTCAATGCCGCTCTAATGAGCTGGAACACACTATAGCAAGGAAGTGTTGCTAACTGGATCCCACTGGGAGAAATGTTGCGTTCAGAGTGCGTAGAACATTTGGAACACTTTCACATTTTGTGTGTGTTGGTTCAATTGGAGGACGGTCATCCCTCCTAGGCTGTAAATTATTTTTTTTTTCACAGAAGACAATAAAAGAACACCACCACCGGCTAACATCGCTTAGCATTCATGGTTTAGGATGTGTTTTTAACATAACAATTTTGTTGTTTGTCCGTGATGGCAGCCATGTTTTCGACCAATCTTGCTCAAATTTCACTAAGCTATGTGACAAATTTCAAGTCAATCCCTGCACTGATTTCGCAGCCTACCACTTGCACAATGTGGTGTAAACAAAAAATAATTGGTGTATAAAGGTGACTATAGGGGTGTTATTTATGTCTACAGGGCTCTGATAATGGTAAATATCATATTTAGAACAGGTTTTCATCAACAGGTTTTGTATGCTCTAACTACAAAAATAGTCAATTTTCTATGCCGCTTGTCCTTAAGAGGGTCATGGGTATGCTGGAGCCTATCCCAGCTGTCTTTGGGGCGTGAGGCGGGGTCCACCCTGGCCTGGTGGCCAGCCAATCACAGGGCACATATAGACAAACAACCATTCACACTCACATTCATACCTATGGACAATTTGGAGTGGCCAATTAACCATTAACAATTAACCATAACAATTCCAAAAACATGCTATGTTTTTGGAACGTGGGAGGAACCGAACATAAACATTCCAAAAAATGTAAATATTATTTATGTCTTAATGTTTATGCCTTATATGTATTAGTTTCTGTTATGTTTACTATAAATGTGTGTAAAAGTGACTATAGGGGTGTTATTTCATGTTGAGAGGTCTCTAATAATGTTCATTCATTCATTCATTCATTTTTTACCGCTTTTCCGCTTTGTCTTTGGGACGTGAGGCGGGGTCCACCCTGGACTGGTGGCCAGCCAATCCCAGGGCACATATATAGACAAACAACCATTCACACTCACATTCATACCTATGGACAATTTGGAGTGGCTAATTAACCTAGCATGTTTTTGGAATGTGGGAGGAAACCGGAGTACCCGGAGAAAACCCACGCATGCACGGGGAGAACATGCAAACTCCACACAGAGATGGCCGAGGTATCCTGGTAAAAGAGGACATCTGGTCACCCGAATTGAGTCATATTGTTTGTATTTTATTGAGCCTTATATTGACCTAAAGCCATTGATGACTAGCTACAGTAACGTAATACTTTGTGTAGAGTGATACTTCAAATGAAAGCCTGCGATGATGTATAATAACTATGACGCCATGCCCTCCTATGATTGCAAAATGACCAAAAAAGGTGTTTTTTGCCATGATATTTATGATATTTATCGTATACCAGTCCGTCCTAGATGGAAGCCAAAGGCGAGGAAAGCAACACCTCCAAGTAATGCTAGTCGCTGCGTCAACGCTCCAACACACAAGTGCATTCCAATGTCGCCGATGGGCTATTTTTCTTTGGCCCCGCATGACAACACAATAGGGGTGAAAGTTAGCAACCTTACCTGTGAACTTTGCATCAGCAAGCACACATCTGGTATGTCGGGGTAGGATTACTAATTTACCTCCGCAGCTCCCCTGGGCTACGAAACGAGATGGACGCCTCGTCCATAGTCGTCGTGCAGCCCATGCATAGGTGCTGCCATTCAAAAGTCCTTATCTGACGTCGCCCCCCCCCTGAGCAAGATATTTTCTTTGCTATTGCACGATTTTTGGCATAATCTCTGTAGGACATGTTATGTCTTATGGGTATGCTAGCTGAAGGGAAATTGAACAGGCTTCTTCTTTGAGTTACTGCTGCCCTCACAGATGACAGACATACTCAATGGACTGAACCACAGCTGGTCATGGTCAGCAGCGTAGCAGGAAGGTACTGACAGATTCATTGAGGTCACACAACAAGTGAAGACGAACACGAAGAGAGACAAAGGTAAGCTAGTCCTCAGTATAAATAAAATTCAATAAACCCGTCCGCGATAAGTGAATTTCTGCAATGTAGGATTTAATATTAGTAAATGGAATACTTTTGTTAGCATGTAGGCTACACGGTCAGGAGATCAGGAAGACCTGGGTTCGATTCTTTGTGGAGTTTGCATGTTCTCACCGTGTGTGCGTGGGTTTTTCGCTAGCTACTCCGGTTTCCTCCTACATTCCAAAAACATGCACGTCCAAATTGTCCATAGGTATGAATGTGAGTGTGAATGGTTGTTTGTCTATATGTGCCCTGTGATTGGCTGGCCACCAGTCCAGGGTGTACCCCGCCTCTCGCCCCACAGACAGCTGGGATAGGCTCCAGCACCTCATGCCACCCTCATGAGGATAAGCGGTAGAAAATGAATGAACATTATTAGAGACCTCTCGACATGAAATAACACCCCTATAGTCACTTTTATACACATTTATAGTAAACATAACAGAAAATAATACATATAAGGCATAAACAATTAAGACATAAATAATATTTACATTTTTTGGAATGTTTATGTTCGGTTCCTCCCACATTCCAAAAACATGCTAGGTTAATTAGCCACTCCAAATTGTCCATAGGTATGAATGTGAGTGTGAATGGTTGTTTGTCTGTATGTGCCCTGTGATTGGCTGGCCACCAGTCCAGGGTGTACCCCGCCTCTCGCCCGAAGACAGATGGGATAGGCTCCAGCACCCCCCGCGAAAATGAAAGAATGATTCATTGACTGTCTCTTGGCATACATTATATAGTGTGAATGGTTGTTTGTCTATATGTGCCCTGTGATTGGCTGGCCACCAGTCCAGGGTGTACCCCGCCTCTCGCCCCAAGTCAGCTGGGATAGGCTCCAGCACCCCCGCCACCCATCTTGAGGATTAGCGGTAGAAAATGAATGAATGAATGTTTTTACTGGAACTATTGTATGAATCTTACAATAATAAATCAGCAGTCATCTTGTATTTTGTGTCCGTCAACAATACAAACTTATGGCCAATTTTGTGTGTGTTATATCATAGTCATCACATCACAATATCAGTTCATGTTATTATTGTATTATGTGTGAATATGTTACTTCCCTGGCTTTGCTATGACCTTCATGACGCTGTTTGTTTGAATCCCGTTCCAGGAACGTGTCACAGCCAAGATGAAAACTCGCTGGAGGGCGTGTCAAAATCATGTCACCACTTCATTTCACTCGTACAGTATTTCACAGTTGTTTATTTCTCTATGACAGCAGTATGACAAAAATGATTCATTTTGTTTTTCTATTTTGGTGTCATGAGCTCTTTCACTGCTTACATATGTTTTTCTTACGTCTTTGGCTTCTTGCAAGACTAATTCAACATGTTGTCCGCATGGAACCAAAAGCAGGACATTCATTCATTCATTTTGAATGAACGAAGAATAAATAAGTCATTTAAGACATTCATTCATTCATTTATTTTATTTTGTAGTTACAACCTAAATAAGTTGTTTTACCTTTATTAGAGCTCTCTAGATATGAAATAGCACCCCTATATTCAACTTTACACTTGTGTCGCCCAATATAGTAGATGAACGAAGAATAAATAAGTCATTTAAAACATTCATTCATTCATTTATTTACTACCGCTTTTCCTCACGAGGGTCGCGGGGGTGCTGGAGTCTATCCCAGCTGACTTGGGGCGAGAGGCGGGGTACACCCTAAACTGGTGGCCAGCCAATCACAGGGCACATATAGACAAACAACCATTCACACTCACATTCATACCTACGGACAATTTGGAGTGGCTAATTAACCTAGCATGTTTTTTTTGGAATGTGGGAGGAAACCGGAGTAGCTAGCGAAAACCCACGCACACACGCGGAGAACATGCAAACTCCACAAAGAATCGAACCCAGGTCTTCCTGATCTCTTGACCGTGTAGCCTACATGCTAACAAAAGTATTCCATCATTTACTAATATTAAAAAAAAGTGAAAAAAAAGTGAAAAAAATTGTAAAAACAAAATGTAAATATTCCTCCATACATGTGTTTTGGTGTCATTATTACTGTAATCCTCCGATACTTGCCAAGTTCCAGAAAATATTGGTTTTGGTAATGAAAATACGGTCACCCTAGACTGAGTTGTCCGCTGTTATTGACTGAAATCTGACAGTACTTGAAGCAGTCTCCTTCAGGACCTCCTTCAGGTCAGGACCCATTACCGCCAAAGACTAATCAGCCAACCTGCAATACCTGGTTTGAGTCCGACAGATTTGGACACAATCCCTTCAAAATCCCTTCAGAACCTGCTAGAAACTAGGTCGCTAACGATGCAATCAAGGACCTACTAGTATTTATATGTAAGAATGCTTGCCATGAAAAGTTATTATATCATTTGACGGCAGATTTGGACTCATTTTGAAAGTTCCATGACTGTAATTACAGGTTTCTCTGGTATCCATCTCTCTTAGCAGGACAGCTTGACCTCATTTCTGCTGTCAGCGCATGATATGATAATGAGTCCTATCATTATAAGATTATTAAAATAAGTGCTGTCTGCATCATCGATCTGGACCCAATTCTTAAAGTTATAAAAAAATATATTTTCAAATTCCTTGTAGCAAAATTGAGTTTTTACAAAATGGAGACCTCGCCTCTGAAGGTCAATAATGGCTGCAGGGAACAATCGATGGCTGCCGTCCATTAGTCGCACCGAGACACTTGAGTGGGGTCAAATTTTTCGTGGTCAAATTTATTGATAAGAACATTCTGTCTCCTTTTAGAACGGCAATGCATCATCCGCTCCTGTCAAGAGTGGTGTTCCCCAAGGGTCTGTAGTAGAGCCATTGGGGTTGTCCCTAGACTGGCTCCCTCAAGGCAAATCAATGAAAGACATGATGTTTCTTTGTATGGATATGCTGATGTCACAGATGTTTACATCCCTGACATCTTTTGAACTGGAATTCTGCCTTTCCGACATTCCCATTTATAGATTTATGATAGTACTTGTAAATATGCAAATTGGCTTTAATTTAGTCAGAAATATCATCGTTCTTATGGATGTTCGGTGCATAAATAACCATGGTTTGTATATATATCCTGTTCATCCATATGTTATTGTTAATTCAAGCAATCTGTGTCTACTTTAATGTTGTGTGTGGCTGTGCCGAAGGGTTTCTAAGCGTACTGTACAAACAAACAATGACAAAAGCCTCTAATTCAGAGGTAGGGAACCTATGGCTCGGGAGCCAGGTAGGGCTCTTTTGATGACTGTATCTGGCTCTCAAGCATTTCTTACCACAATAAAAATTTATTTTTGCTAACATTTTAAAGTAAACCATCACAGAAATGACTGTTAAAAATAATATTCAAAATTAACAACTTTCTTATGCATTTTAATCCGTCCATCTATTTTCTACTGCAATACGGCCGACCATATCCATCTTTCTTGATGATATTTTCCAGGTCAAACACCAAAACTCGATTATTATTGGATAATGCGGTAGTCTACCTCGGTCATTGAGATGTCAACATGTAAATGTAGACTTTCCTCCTTTAGTCAAATAGTCGCCTAGCTAAAGCTGCAGAACCAAGCCTTCTGGCAAAGATGGCCAAAAGAATGAAATATACGGAGTACGGTGCAAAACCATGCAGCAGCAGAAGTTGTATTAATGGCAACAAGTATTTGATTTATTATTAGACACTGCGCTGCTCACGAAAGTGTGCTGGCCACACCCCCTTGGCGTGGGGTAGTGTGCCTGGTCTACGTAATTAGAGCCCATTATATCTAAAACTGTTGGTCTTACATAAAAATGCACACATTTTATTGCATTCAATGTTTAAAAAAATGTATATGGCTCTCACAGATACACATTTTAAAATATCTGGCCTTCATGGCTCTCGTAGCCAAAAAGGTTCCCGACCCCTGCTCCAATTTGTCATACCCTCACTGGATCACGTTTGCGGACATTAAAAGCTAAACAAGTCACTTCAGTGTAAACAAAATGACATTCCACTTGCAAGCGTGAAATGTCGTGCTTCCCGAGCACTCGGCCTTGCGTGGAAACTCAAACACCGCAGGCTTTATTGGATGTAAACACAACTCACACAGGCCTGGTTGAATAAATATGCTGATGGACTACTATAATGAAAGACCTCGATGAGAAACCATCTACATGGTGATGTACAGTACATCACCACTGAAAAATAACCCGGAGGAGAAAAAGAAGGAAAAATCAAATGGATCCCAGGTGGTTCCTAACGTGGTCTCGCAGCATACACGCAAGTCAAGGCGGATTTGCAGCAGTCAGGATGTGACGACCAGGGAAGCATCTGGAGTTGAAATCCTCTGTGACTGCGGCCCCGAGTGAGGGGCTCCCGCTCTTAAAAGGCGGTTTCCACTAAGTCAATCAATCAAACTTTATTTATATAGCATACACACATTCACAAGTCATTAGAAGTGGTAGATCAAATGGCAAGACAAAGCTGACAGGAAACATCATCATCATCATCATCATCATCATCGGGGAAGCACGTGAAGCCGTGGAAGGTAAAAACAGCATATGAAGATCAAAAATGGTCAAATTCGGCAATAAAATGTAGAAATAAAAGCAGTGGTCAACATCAGTCAGGTCAAGGAGATTGTCACATGTTGTCTCAAGATGTGGCTCAAAAAATAGAAGAGTAGTCGTGACTGGCTTATTTTTCCACAGTGGGATCCATTTTGGCCAAAAATTTAAAAATACATTTAAAAAAAAAAAAATTAAAATATATATTTTTTTAATTTAAAAAAATTTTAATTTTTAATTTTTAATTTTTAATTTTTTAAATAAAAAAATTCTAAAAAAAAATTAAAAATTAAAAAAACTAAAAATTCCTTAAACCATATTAAGAAAGCAGGAAGTGAACAAATGCAACAGATGGAGGGGTAGGATTTAATAAGCTCCACTCCAAATTGTCCAGAGGTATGAATGTGAGTGTGAATGGTTGTTTGTCTATATGTGCCCTGGGATTGGCTGGTCACCAGTCCAGGGTGTACTCGCTGGGATAGGCTCCAACACCCCCGCGACCCTCGTGAGGATAAGCGGTAGAAAATAAATGAATGAATGAATGTCTTAAATGACTTATTTATTCTTCTTTCATCTACTAAATTGGGCGGCACGAGTGTAAAGTTGAATATAGGGGTGTTATTTCATATCTAGAGAGCTCTAATAAAAGTAAAACTACTTATTTAGGTTGTAACTACAAAAATAGGGTATGAGTATCAGAGTCCAGGGTGGACCCCGCCTCTCGCTCGAAGACAGTTGGGATAGGCTCCAGCACCCCCGCGACCCTCGTGAGGAAAAGCGGTAGAAAATGAATGAATGAATGAATGTCTTAAATGACTTATTTATTCTTCGCTCATCTACTATATTGGGCGACACAAGTGTAAAGTTGAATATAGGGGTGTTATTTCATATCTAGAGAGCTCTAATAAAAGTAAAACTACTTGTTTAGGTTGTAACTACAAAAATAGGGTATGAGGATCAGAGTCCAGGGTGGACCCCGCCTCTCACTCGAAGACAGCTGGGATAGGCTCCAGCACCCCCCACGACCCTCGTGAGGATAAGCAGTAGAAAATGAATGAATGAATGAATGTCTTAAATGACTTATTTATTTTTCGTTCATCTACTAAATTGGGCGACACGAGTGTAAAGTTGAATATAGGGGTGTTATTTCATATCTAGAGGGCTCTAATAAAGGTAAAACAACTTATTTAGGTTGTAACTACAAAAATAGGGTATGAGTATCAGAGTCCAGGGTGGACCCCGCCTCTCGCTCGAAGACAGCTGGGATAGGCTCCAGCACCCCTGCGACCCTCGTGAGGATAAGCGGTAGAAAATGAATGAATGAATGAATGTTATTATTATTATAATTTGTTCCCCATCATGACAGGTGAGGGTCTACGTTGCCTGATGATGAAATATAGAGCGGGCCTTTTATTGGGACCATTGAAAAGGCTTCCATTTGTCTTTGGTGGGAAAGGATGTAAGACATGTTAATAGGTTTATTTCTCACCAAATCCCCGTGTTGACATAGCATTGCACGTGGAAATGACCAGGATGTGATGCTAAGATACTGTGATGGCAAACTGAACAGCTGGATAGAATAATGATTAAAAAAAAATGTTTCGGCAGCTGCGGAGGAACAGGTTTACAAATACAAGTTCCACCGTGTGTGAAAAAAACAAAAAAACAATCACAGCCTCCTTCCTCTTTTTTTTACCAAGTGGTGCAGGATGTGTCTTTCAGGCCTTTTCATCCTCGTCTCCATCCTTCTTTTGTGTGAAAATACACAGGAAACCTTTTCCACAAGCAGGCTTTTCAAACACTTTTTGCTCATTAGTGTTTTCAGTGTTCAGTGGAGGCATGTTTCTGCACCCCCAAGCGGTTCCACAAGTCAAACCCCCCCCCCCCACACACACTTCCCATAACAGGCACTTGACTAGATGGACTGCCTCTGATGGGATCCAGGCAAGGAAGGCCTGCCGCTTTGGTTTTGACGAATGGACATCATGCCTGCCTGGCCTCCATTTAGGCTGTGATGTATGGAGTGCCTGGTACGTGCAGCCTGATGTGAGCCATCATACGTACAGACAGAGATGGACGGCGTGGCTGGGAGGTCCAGAGGCGTCTTTGGACGGTGGGTTCGTGAGTCAGAGGAGATAAAGTATACTGGCGGCCTTTGCACTCCTCTCTGAATCCTTTCTATACCTCCATAATGAGAAGCAGACATGCACCGGCAGCCCCGCTTACGTACGTACGTATATCCATCCGCTAACTCCTCAGCCGTTTTCATAGCTCTCCTTTAAAATGGCCTTTTTTGGAGCACGGAGCCGAGCAGCATATCATGCCACATCTTGACTGTTCCACATGCATGTGCAGTGCATGTGCGGAGTATGTTTCAAAAACATACAAGACAGCTGGGATAGGCTCCAGCATCACATCATGAGGATAAGCGGCATAGAAAATTGAATATTTTTGTAGTTAAAACCTGTTGATGACATTCTAAATACGATTTTTACCATTATCAGAGCCCTGTAGACATAAATAACACCCCTATAGTCACATTTATACGCCTATTATTTTTTGTTGTGCAAGTGGTAGGCTGCGAAATCACTGCAGGGACCCAAGAGATGAGAATGACTTGAAATTTGTCACATACCTATGGACAATTTGGAGTGGCTAATTAACCTAGCATGTTTTTGGAATGTGGGAGGAAACCGGAAAACCCGGAGAAAACCCACGCATGCACGTGGGAGAACATGCAAACTCCACACAGAGATGGCCGAGGGTGGAATTGAACCCTGGTCTCCTAGCTGTGAGGTCTGTGCGCTTACCACTTGATTGCCGTGCAGCCTCATTTAAGACATAAATAAAATAAAGTGCATGTGCGGAGTATGTTTCAAAAACATATTCCACCTCTTGCCCGAAGACAGCTGGGATAGGCTCCAGCACCCACCGCGGAACTTGTGAGGATAAGCGGCATAGAAAATGGAATATTTTTGTAGTTAGCGCTTACGAAATCTGTTGATGACATTCTAAATACGATTTCTACCATTATCAGAGCCTTGTAGACATAAATAACACCCCTATAGTCACATTTATACGCCTATTATTTTTTGTTTACACCACATTGTGCAAGTGGCAGGTTGCGAAATCACTGCAGGGACCAAAGACATGAGAATGACTTGAAATTTGTCACATAGCTCAGTGAAATTTGAGCAAGATTGGTCGAAAAACATGGCTGCCATCACAGACAAATTGCCCTTATATCACTAACTATTTGTTGAATAATTAGCATTGAGGTCACCGCTAAAGCAATGATGTAAATATAACTGCATTAACTGCCATTAACGCCTAATGCTCATTTTCGGGCTGAAAAATTGTTAAATTGGTATGGTAAAAACACATCTGAAACCACGATTGGTAAGCGATGTTATATTGTCTTCTATGGAAAAAAAAAATACAGCCTAGGAGGGATGACAGTCCTCCAATTCGACCAACACACACAAAATGTGAAAGTGATCCAAATGTTCTACGCACTCTGAATGCAAGATGAATGAAAATGAATGAATGAATGAATGATTATTAAAAGTGCTCCACACTTAGAATTGAGGTGAGGTTTGACTAATCGATTCAATCACGTCTAGCAGAGCCAGATGTGTTCTGGGCCGTTGCTAAATGGGTCTCTGTGTCCGTGTCACATGCCACAGGGTTAACAACAAGCCGGCTATTAAACACTGAGACCCACAGCCCGGAGAAAGTGTGACTGAGATGCTAAAATGAAGGGGGAGACCAGAGGTCGGCTAAGAAATGAGGTGAATTACGGCGTACGGTCCATCGTCGCGGTTTCAAAACTCACTCAATTACAACATGCTTGAGGAAATTGAAGCAAGGTTATATTAAGATTGGCGACAGGAAAGGTTTGGTGCTCCTAGAACCGTTTTTTATGTTTACTGAAATGCCCCCCTTTTTCCCGCCGTGTCACAGTGCGGCCATTGTGTGCTCGCCATCATTACGGAACTGAGGAATTCACTCTGACATCCGAGCACAGTGTCCCCCCCACGAAAAACCACACCGTATGCTGCAGCCTCTGTGGTCCGGTTTAGCCCTTAGCCCTTAAACATCTTTTACACAGACATCATTCAGAATTGCCATAACGGACGCGCCGGCATTTCTAAAAGCCTGACATCCCATAACTTTATGTGTTTTGACAAAGAGACACAGCATCCCGCCATGGAATAATTCAAAGCACACACTTAAACGCTGCTGCTGTCCCACCTGTCACGGCTCTGATACTCATAGCCTATTTATTAGAGCTCTCTAGACATGAAATAACACCCCTATAGTCAACTTAATACTTATAGTTGATGAACGAAGAATAAATAAGTCATTTAAGACATTCATTCATTCATTCATTTACTACCGCTTTTCCTCACGAGGGTCGCGGGGGTGCTGGAGCCTATCCCAGCTGTCTTCCGGCGAGAGGCGGGGTCCACCCTGGACTCTGATACTCATACCCTATTTTTGTAGTTACAACCTAAATAAGTTGTTTTACCTTTATTAGAGCTCTCTAGATATGAAATAACACCCCTATATTCAACTTTACACTCGTGTCGCCCACTATAGTAGATGAACGAAGAATAAATAAGTCATTTAAGACATTCATTCGTTCTTTCATTTTCTACCACTTCCTCACGAGGGTCGCGGGGGTGCTGGAGCCTATCCCAGCTGTCTCCGGGCGAGAGGCGGGGTCCACCCTGGACTCTGATACTCATACTCTATATTTGTAGTTACAACCTAAATAAGTTATTTTACCTTTATTAGAGCTCTCTAGATATGAAATAGCACCCCTATATTCAACTTTACACTTGTGTCGCCCAATATACGTAGTAGATGAACGAAGAATAAATAAGTCATTTAAGACATTCATTCGTTCTTTCATTTTCTACCGCTTTTCCTCACGAGGGTCGCGGGGGTGCTGGAGCCTATCCCAGCTGTCTTCGAGCGAGAGGCGGGGTACACCCTGGACTCTGATAGTCATACCCTATTTTAGTAGTTACAACCTAAATAAGTTGTTTTACCTTTATTAGAGCTCTCTAGATATGAAATAGCACCCCTATATTCAACTTTACACTCGTGTCGCCCAATATAGTAGATGAACGAAGAATAAATAAGTCATTTAAGACATTCATTCATTTTCTACCACTTCCTCACGAGGGTCGCGGGGGGGCTGGAGCCTATCCCAGCCGTCTCCGGGCGAGAGGCGGGGTCCACCCTGGACTCTGATACTCATACCCTATTTTTGTAGTTACAACCTAAATAAGTTGTTTTACCTTTATTAGAGCTTTCTAGATATGAAATAGCACCCCTATATTCAACTTTACACTCGTGTCGCCCACTATAGCAGATGAACGAAGAATAAATAAGTCATTTAAAATATTCATTCATTCATTCATTCATTTTCTACCACTTATCCTCACGAGGGTCGCGGGGGATGCTGGAGCCTATCCCAGTTGTCTTCCGGCGAGAGGCGGGGTCCACCCTGGACTCTGATACTCATACCCTATTTTTGTAGTTACAACCTAAATAAGTTGTTTTACCTTTATTAGAGCTCTCTAGATGTGAAATAGCACCCCTATATTGAACTTTACACTTGTGTCGCCCAATATAGTAGATGAACGAAGAATAAATAAGTAATTTAAGACATTCATTCGTTCTTTCATTTTCTACCACTTCCTCACGAGGGTCGTGGGGGTGCTGAAGCCTATCCCAGCTGTCTTCGGTGCGAGAGACGGGGTACACCCTGGACTGGTGACCAGCCAATCACATGGCACATATAACAACAACCATTCACACTCACATTAATTCACATTAGCTATAAAAGAACACAATCCAGCCTTTAGGTGGCTACGTGTTAGCGCTACAGACATTTTAGGGTCCCACAAAAGAGAATTGTGAACAAATCTGCCCAAGGCGCCACGCATCACCATGACCATTATGTCGCTCCCTTGCGTCTCGGTGTGTGTATTTGGGTTTTCCAGAAAAGCAGGACTAACCTTTCCGGAGAGCGGTGAGCCGGTGCCCACTTCCTGCTATTGAGGCATCAGAAAATGGCTTTGCATTGCCTGGCTGGTGGGAGGAGTGGGCAGACAATGGGAGAGTGGGATGGACAATAGATCAGAGACTGGTCGCTAGTCGTCACATGTAAACACTACACTTCAAAATCCGGCTATTGGAAATCCAACAAGGCTTTGACGGAATTGGGATACACTGTAAACACGAATACTTTAGCAGAACTCAAAAAAGTGAGGCAATCAGTTGCCAAACATTTGAGTATATATATATATATATATATATTTGGAGTTGATATTAAATATACTTTTTTGGGGTAATTTTGGGGTGAAAAGAGAAATAGCTTTCTTTTTCGCATTTTCTCTGCCATGCATTCTCCATTCTTTCATTTCCGTTCTTATTTCAACTCTTTTCATAGGAATAAGGTGTGCATGTGTAACCTACACAATACCAATCTATATGATGCAATGGATTTATTATTAATTGATTCTTGGTTTGATTTATTCATGTTTAATAGACACTTTTTTTATAAGTACCGGAGTACCCGGAGAAAACCCACGCATGCACGGGGAGAACATGCAAACTCCACACAGAGATGGCCGAGGGTGGAATTGAACCCAGGACTCCTAGCTGTGAGGCCTGCGCGCTAACGTGCATCGCAAAATTCATTCATTTTCTACCGCTTACAAGGGTTAAGGGGGGGCTGGAGCCTATCCCAGCTGTCTTTGGGCGAGAGGCGAGGTACACCCTGGACTGGTACACCTGGACCTCCTAGCTGCGAGGTCTGCGCGCTAACCACTCGACCACCGTGCAGCCGAGAACCCGTTCATTACCTTCTAAGTACATTTTTTAACATTATTAGAGTCCTCTAGACCTTAAATAACACCCCTACAGTCACCTTTACACTCATTCATTCATTCATTTTCTACCGCTTATCCTCACGAGGGTCGCAGGGGGTGCTGGAGCCTATCCCAGCTGTCTTCAGTCGAGAGGCGGGGTACACCCTGGACTGGTGGCCAGCCAATCACAGGACACATATATGTAGACAAACAACCATTCACACTCACATTCATACCTATGGACAATTTGGAGTGGCTAATTAACCTAGCATGTTTTTGGAATGTGGGAGGAAACCCACGCATGCGCGGGAAAACATGCAAACTCCACACAGAGATTCCCAAGCGTCAAAGCAGGACATGTCCTGGTAAAAGAGGACATCTGGTCACCCAAATTGAGTCATATTATTTGTATTTTATTAAGCCTTATATTGACCTAAAGCCATTGATGACTAGCTACAGCATCAAAATGCATTTGCAACCGAGGGTGGAATCGAACCCTGGTCTCCAAGCTGTGAGGTCCGCGCGCTAACCACTCATCCACCGTGCAGCCTCTTCATATTCATATTAATCAAAAGTTAAATGAACTGAAAAGACAACTGGCAATCAACATTTATAAGTAGAACTTTTAAGAAAAATTTAAGTTTACTATATTTTACTATACCAATTAATTATTTTAAGTATTTGGATTTAAGTCTTAAGTTGGAAATTAATCTTAATCTCAATTTAATCAAAACATATTAGTTAAAAGTACTCAAAATGGAACAACATGTTAAATGAACTTGACATAATTGAGTTATTAGAACTTTTTAAAGAACTTTGAGTACGCATAACTTCATTTATTGAAGTACTTTGAACATTGGGGTTTACGGTGTATATGTATGCTTTTAAACGCAGCGCTGACTCAGGCTATCTTGTCATGTGGCCGCACGTGTCACTTCTTCCATACCAAAATCCGAGCATCTCCACACACTTCCACTGATTGTGACTTGTTGTGGAAAGGACCACTCCGCTTCCAAACAGACTCTCTGCCCGCTTGCAAAAGAGGAAGCGGACGCTTGAAACCAGATGGCGAGTGAAGATGATTTGTTCAAAGTGAAGCACTAACATGAAGTTGACTCATTCGAGCTTTCAACTTGAGGCCTTAAAAATGAATTACAGGCGCTTCTTTTTTGAAGGACCAAGAGAGCTTTGTTCATCATGTCCTCCAGCTTTTGGTTCTTACTGAAGACCAAACTTTGTTCTTGTCTGCTGTTAAAGTGTTCCTCAAGGCAGCGAAGACACTGCAAGTATTATTAAGTGAGGTTGGGTGCTTTGTCAGTAACAAGATGTTACATTTATTCATGACTTTAGATGAAACAATGCTGAGAAAAATTATTTTTTTGTTTCAAAGCTGTCAAAAAATAGTTTGTCAGGTGATACCCATCCATCCATTTTCTATGGGGCTCAACCTCACTAGGATTGTGGGTGCATTCATTCATTCATTCATTTTCTACCGCTTATCCTCACGAGGGTCGCGATGGTGCTGGAGCCTATCCCAGACTGGTACACCTGGACCTCCTAGCTGTGAGGTCTGCACGCTAACCACTCGACCGCCGTGCAGCCGAGAACCCGTTCATTACCTTCTAAGTACATTTTTTAACATTATTAGAGTCCTCTAGACCTTAAATAACACCCCTACAGTCACCTTTACACTCATTCATTCATTCATTTTCTACCGCTTGTCGCCTATCCCAGCTGTCTTGGGGCGAGAGGCGGGGTACACCCCGGACTGGTGGCCAGCCAATCCCAGGGCACATATAGACAAACAACCATTCACACTCACATTCATACCTATGGACAATTTGGAGTGGCTAATTAACCTAGCATGTTTTTGGAATGTGGGAGGAAACCGGAGTACCCGGAGAAAACCCACGTATGCACGGGGAGAACATGCAAACTCCACACAGAGATGGCCGAGGGTGGAATTGAACCCAGGACTCCTAGCTGTGAGGCCTGCGCGCTAAGGTGCATCGCAACATTCATTATTTTTCTACCGCTTATCCTCACGAGGGTTACAGGGGTGCTGGAGCCTACCCCAGCTGTCTTTTGGCGAGAGGCAGGGTACACCCTGGACTGGTACACCTGGACCTCCTAGCTGTGAGGTCTGCGCGCTAACCACTCGACCGCCGTGCAGCCGAGAACCCGTTCATTACCTTCTAAGTATATTTTTTAACATTATTATAGTCCTCTAGACCTTAAATAACACCCCTACAGTCACCTTTACACTCATTCATTCATTCAACGAAGAATAAATAAGTCATTTAAGACATTCATTCATTCATTCATTTTCTACCGCTTTTCCTCACCAGGGTCGCAAGGGGTGCTGGAGCCTAATCCCAGCTGTCTTTGGGCGAGAGGCGGGGTCCACACTGGACTCTGATCCTCATACCCTATTTTTGTAGTTACAACCTAAAAAAGTTTTTTACCTTTATTAGAGCTCTCTAGATATGAAATAGCACCCCTATATTCAACTTTACACTCGTGTCGCCCAATATAGTAGATGAACGAAGAATAAATAAGTCATTTAAGACATTTATTCGTTCTTTCATTTTCTACCGCTTATCCTCACGAGGGTCGCGGGGGTGCTGGAGCCTATCCCAGCTGTCTTCGGACAAGAGGCGGGGTACACCCTGGACTGGTGGCCAGCCAATCACAGGGCACATATAGACAAACAACCATTCACACTCACATTCATACCTATGGACAATTTGGAGTGGCTAATTAACCTAGCATGTTTTTGGAATGTGGGAGGAAACCGGAGTAACGCATGGGGAGAACATGGAAACTCCACACAGAGATTCCCAAGGGTCAAAGCAGGACATGTCCTGGTAAAAGAGGACATCTGGTCACCCAAATTGAGTCATATTATTTGTATTTTATTAAGCCTTATATTGACCTAAAACCATTGATGATTAGCTACAGTATCAAAATCCATTTGCAACCGAGGGTGGAATTGAACCCTGGTCTCCTAGCTGTGAGGTTGTGGGTGTATGCTATCCAAAAAAAATTGCATACCCCTGATGCAGAGTGTCACCTTATTGGCTGATGGCCTTAATTGGCTTTAATTGCTGATTGCAAGCACCTGTGTGACAACCGGCGGCCTCATGAGACTTCCTGTATAAAAGCACCCTGGAACCTGTATTACTCACCTCAGTGATAACAGGAGTCCGATTCCGACATGGGTAAGTGTGACTGCAGACCATCTAGTTTATTATTTTACTAATATTGTGTCTTCTCTTCTTGTGTCGCCAGCAAAGAACGTCCTCATCGTGTACGCCCATCAGAGCTCCGGCTCGTTCAATGCTGCGGCCAAAGACGCTGCCGTGGAGGTTCTGACTGCTCAGGGTTGCACGGTGCAAGTGTCTGACCTCTATGCCATGAAGTTCAAAGCCTCTGCCACCCCTGAGGACATCAACGGTACTCAATCTGTGGACACTTTTACTGCAAAAAATACTTCCTAAATGACACGGGTGCTTCTCACGCGTCGTCTCCATGTCATCTCTTTAGGTGAGGTCAAGAACCCTGAACACTTCCGTTATGCTGAGGAGACCAAACTGGCGTGGGAGGAAGGAAAACTGTCCGCTGATATCGTGGAGGAGCAACGTAAACTCAGCCAGGCGGATCTGGTCATCTTTCAGGTATAGTCCTCAGGCCGGCAGCTTTTAGCCAAGGTGTCTAACCTGGGCTTTATTTCCAGTTCCCCATGTACTGGTTCAGCCTTCCTGCTATTCTGAAGGGCTGGATGGACCGGGTGCTCACACTTGGATATGCCTACACTGATGAAAGGAGATACAGCCAGGGGCTCTTCAAGGTGACCTTTAAATGACATTTAATGACCTCGAAATGGCTTATTTGAACCGTCAAGCATATGTGGCACTCTTCTTCAGGACAAGAAGGTTGTGCTGTCTTTCACCACCGGCTCCCTGGAGTCCATGTTCAGCGCTGATGGCATCAACGGAGACATGAACGTCACCCTGTGGCCGCTTCAGGTATTTTCCACGTGAACATGTCACGCTGTTGACGGCTCCAAACGCTAAACATGGACGTCTCTGCAGAACGGCATCCTGCACTACTGCGGCTTCCAAGTGCTGGCGCCTCAGATCTTCTGGGCTCCGTCTCGTGTCCCCAAAGAGGCTTGCGCCACCATGCTGGAGGCCTGGCGTGCACGACTTCAAGGTCTCCTGGAGGAGGCCCCGCTGGCCTTCGCTCCCATGGACTCCTTTGACGGAGACAAGGGCTTCCAGCTGAAGCCGGAGGTCCAGGAGAAACATGCAAACCAGGAGTTTGGCCTCACTGTGGGAACCCACCTGGGGAAGCGGGTGCCACCCAGCCAGATGAGGGCTGGAGTTTGAACTTTGGTGTCCTGTCTCTACTGAATAAAAACAGCCTCCCAAGACTACTCTGCATCTGTTCTCAATTATTGACCGTAAGACCGGTTCTTCCAGAACCACAATCCTTCAACGGTCTTCGGAATTGTGTAGTTGCCCAAGATCCTGCAGTGCAGGATGCTTGTCCAACTTTATCAAATTGGTATGGAATTTGTTCAAAGGTAAATTTGTCACCATAAAGGGTTATTGGTGGCCTGTTGGCATTCGATGGTGACATTTTTATTTTTAAGCTTGTGGCTGGGATCCAAACTGTCCCTCTGTTAGCCACTAAGCTATGGGGCTACTTTTTTTTTTGTCAAGTTCACAACTCAACCTGGCCAGCTTGATATAAAACATGACAAAACCTTACATCTTCTCACTGGAGATGTCAATTTGTCAGCCATTGTGGACATAACATGGATAGAACAGTTTTACTCTGAGAATGAAAATATTATAGGCCAGCTAGCTGGCCCTGTGAGGCCAATCTGACATCTGTAGTATTATCGGTAATTGGTTATCGAGACATGACAAGATTACCATCACTGCATTGAGTCAGTCACGGTATGTCTGACCTGAGAGTGAAAAGGTCTCCCATTCTGTGTGGAAGTGGTAAGTTTTTGACTTCTTTCCATTTTAAGTTTAGAATACCACAAAGTCATTTAAAGCCATGGCTGACTCTTATCCCTGCACATTACAGTTGAGTAATGTATAAAGGTGATTATAGGGGTGCTATTTCATGTCTACAGGGCTCTAATAAAGTAGACATTTAGAAAGTCAAACAGGTTTATGCTCTAAATACAAAAATATTCCAATAAAGTCTCACAAATTCACTTATGGCCTGGAACCAATTAACTTCAACATGATTGGTGTTTAAGTTACATGAGCCTGCACTCTTGTTACTGAAGGCCCTGATTGGACTAAAAATTCTAGAATCAGTGCAGCTTGGCAATGTGACAAAATAGGACAAATTTACATTTTCATGGAAAAAAGGAATTGAAGTATTAAATGTAGGCCAGCAGAGAAGGCTTTGCTGGCCTCAACTTAGAACTGAATTTCTTTCAGCCACATTTAGATGATTTTTCTGCCATTTGGTCTTTTTGCAAAAAAAAAAAAATGGAAAAATTCTTGGAAGATTTAGATATTTGAACTTTGTCAGCCATTTTAATTTCCTTACGTTAAAGAACTCTGGTAATCTAGACTTCAGTTGAAGGATTGTGGTCCTGGAAGAACCGGTCTTACGGTCAATAATTGAGAACAGATGCAGAGTAGTCTTGGGAGGCTGTTTTTATTCAGTAGAGACAGGACACCAAAGTTCAAACTCCAGCCCTCATCTGGCTGGGTGGCACCCGCTTCCCCAGGTGGGTTCCCACAGTGAGGCCAAACTCCTGGTTTGCATGTTTCTCCTGGACCTCGGGCTTCAGCTGGAAGCCCTTGTCTCCGTCAAAGGAGTCCATGGGAGTGAAGGCCAGCGGGGCCTCCTCCAGGAGACCTTGAAGTCGTGCACGCCAGGCCTCCAGCATGGTGGCGCAAGCCTCTTTGGGGACACGAGACGGAGCCCAGAAGATCTGAGGCGCCAGCACTTGGAAGCCGCAGTAGTGCAGGATGCCGTTCTGCAGAGACGTCCATGTTTAGCGTTTGGAGCCGTCAACAGCGTGACATGTTCACGTGGAGAATACCTGAAGCGGCCACAGGGTGACGTTCATGTCTCCGTTGATGCCATCAGCGCTGAACATGGACTCCAGGGAGCCGGTGGTGAAAGACAGCACAACCTTCTTGTCCTGAAGAAGAGTGCCACATATGCTTGACGGTTCAAATAAGCCATTTAGAGGTCATTAAATGTCATTTAAAGGTCACCTTGAAGAGCCCCTGGCTGTATCTCCTTTCATCAGTGTAGGCATATCCAAGTGTGAGCACCCGGTCCATCCAGCCCTTCAGAATAGCAGGAAGGCTGAACCAGTACATGGGGAACTGGAAATAAAGCCCAGGTTAGACACCTTGGCTAAAAGCTGCCGGCC